>NW_026263195.1:1807349-2108574 GCF_947179515.1 Apodemus sylvaticus
AGAGAAAACTCTCCTGGGCATTCCCCTTTGAGGCTACGCACTTAGACATACATGCAACACCAAAGCTTTTCGAGTTACAACGTGTTGTTTAGGAAAAACAAGATAATTACGCACGATGCGGGATTTCCTTAATAAGTGGTTTTCTGACAAATTTTGACCAAGGAAAATTCCTCTATGGGTTCTCTTTTGAGGCTACACGTTTAGACGTACAGGCCACACCAAATCTTTTTAAGTTACAACGTGTTGTTTAGGAGATACAAGCTAATTTTGTACGATGCGTTATTTCTTCTCCTAAAGTTTTTTCCAATAAGTAAGTATATGTCTTTATTCTACAACGTGGTATTCTTACATATTCTTTCAAGAGAAAACTCTCCTGTGCGTTCTCATTTGAGGCTACAGGCTTAGACATATACGCAACACCAACGCTTTTCGAGTTACAACGTGTTGTTTAGGAAGAACAAGATAATTTCTGCATGATGCGGGATTTATGCGTTTCCAATACATACGTATTTGTCTTTATTCTGCAACACTGTATTTCCTTCTAACGTGGTATCCTTACAAATTCTATCGAGAAAAAACTCTCCTGTGCGTTCTCTTTTGAGGCTACACGCTTAAACATACAAGCAACACCAAAGCTTTTCGAGTTACAACGTGTTGTTTAGGATTTCCTTAAAGCGGGATTTCCTTAAAACGTGGTTTTCTGAAAATTTTTGACGAAAGAAAATTCTCCTGTGGGTTCTCTTTTGAGGCTACACGTTTAGACGTACAGGCCACACCAAATTTTTTCGAGTTACAACGTGTTGTTTAGGAGATACAAGCTAATTTTGTACGTTGCGTTATTTTTTCTCGTAAAGTGTTTCCAATACGTATGTATTTGCCTTTACTCTGCGACACTGTATTTCCTTATAAAGTGGTATTCTTACATACTCTTTCGAGAGAAAACTCTCCTGTGCGTTCTCTTTTGAGGCTACACGCTTAGACATACACGCAACACCAAAGCTTTTCGAGTTAAAACGTGTTGTTTAGGAAAAAGAAGATAATTGCGCACGATGCGGGATTTCCTTAAAACGTGGGTTCTCTTTTGAGGGTACACGTTTAGACGTACAAGCCACACCAAATCCTTTCGAGTTATAAGGTGTTGTTTAGGAGATACAAGCTAATTTTTTACTATTTGTTATTCCACGTTATATGGAAAAACAGTGTTGCAGAGTAAAGACAAATATGTACGTATTGGAAACACTTTACGAGAAGAAATAACACATGGTAAAAAATTAGCTTGTATTTCCTAAACAACACGTTGTAACTCAAAAGGATTTGGTGTGGTGTTTATCTAAAGGTGTAGCCTCAAAAGAGAACCCACAGGAGAATTTTCGTTGGTCAAAATTTTTTCAGAAAACCACGTTTTCTGGAAATCCCGCATCGTGCGAAATTATCTTGTTTTTCCTAAACAACACGTTGTAACTCGAAAAGCTTTGGTTTTGCATGTATGTCTAAGCGTGTAGCCTCAAAAGAGAACGCACAGGAGAGTATTCTCTTGAAAGAATATGTAAGAATACCACCTTATAAGGACATACAGTGTTGCACAGTAAAGACAGATACATACATATTGGAAACACTTTACGAGAAGGAATAATACATCATACAAAATTAGCTTGTATTTCGTAAACAACACGGTGTAACGCGAAAAGATTTTGTGTGGCGTGTACGTTGAAACGTGTAGCCTCAAAAGAGAACCCACAGGAGAATTTTCTTTCGTCAAAATATGTCGGAAAACCACGTTTTAAGGAAATCCCGCATCGTGCGAAATTATCTTGTTTTTCCTAAACAACATGTTGTAACTCGAAAAGCTTTGGTGTAAACAACACGTTGTAACTCGAAAATATTTGGTGTTGTGTTTACATCTAAATGCGTAGCCTCAAAAGAGAAGCCACAGGAGAATTTTCTTTGGTCAAAATTTTTTCAGAAAACCACGTTTTAAGGAAGTCCTGCATCATGCGAAATTATCTTGTTTTTCCTAAACAACACGTTGTAACTCGAAAAGCTTTGGTGTTGCGTGTATGTCTAAGCATGTAGCCTCAAAAGAGAATGCACAGTAGAGTATTCTCTCGAAAGAATATGTAAGAATACCACGTTATAAGGAAATACAGTGTTGCAGAGTAAAGAGAGATACTTACTTATTGGAAACACTTTACGAGAAGGAATAATACATCGTACAAAATTAGCTTGTATTTCCTAAACAACACGTTGTAACTTGAAGGATTTGGTGTGACGTGTAAGTTGAAACGTGTAGCCTCAAAAGAGAACCCACAGGAGAATTTTCTTTCGTCAAAATTTGTCAGAAAACCACGTTTTAAGGAAATCCCGCATTGTGCGAAATTATCTTGTTTTTCCTAAACAACACATTGTAAATCGAAAGCTTTGGTGTTGCATGTATGTCTACACGTGTGGCCTCAAAAGATAACGCACAGGAGAGTTTTCTCTCGAAAGAATATATAAGAATACCACGTTATAAGGAAATACAGTGTTGCAGAATAAAGAAAAATACGTAGGTATTGGAAACACTTTACGAGAAGAAATAACGCATCGTACAGAATTAGCTTGTATCTCCTAAACAACACGATGTAACTCGAAAAGATTTGGTGTGGCGTGTACGTCTAAACGTGTAGCCTCAAAAGTGAACTTACAGGAGTATTTTCGTTCGTCAATATTTGTCAGAAAACCACGTTTTATGGAAATCCCGCATCGTGGAAATTATCTTGTTTTTCCTAAACAACACGTTGTAACTCTAAAAGCTTTGGTGCTGCGTGTATGTCTAAGCGTGTAGCCTCAAAAGATAACGTACAGGAGAGTTTTCTCTCGAAAGAATATGTAAGAATACCACGTTATAAGGAAATACAATGTTGCAGTGTAAATACAAATACTTATGTATAGGAAACACTTTACGAGAAGAAATAAAGCATCGTACAAAATTAGCTTTTATCTCCTAAACAACACGTTGTAACTCGAAATATTTTGTGTGTCGTGTACGTCTAAACGTGTAGCCTCAAAAGAGAAGGCACAGGAGAGTTTTCTCTCGAAAGAATATGTAAGAATACCACGTTTTAAGGAAATACAGATTTGCAGAGTAAAGACAAATATGTACGTATTGGCAACACCTTACGAGAAAAAATAAGGCATCGTACAAAATTAGTCTGTATCTCCTAAACAACACGTTGTAACTGAAAAGGATTTGGTGTGGCGTGTACGTCTAAACTTGTAGCCTCAAAAGAGAACCAACAGGAGAATTTTCTTTGGTCAAAATTTTTCAGAAAACCACGTTTTAAGGAAATCCCGCATCTTGCGAAATTATCTTGTTTTTCCTAAACAACACGTTGTAACTCGAAAAGCTTTGGTGTTGCCTGTATGTCTAAGCGTGTAGCCTCAAGAGAGAAGGCACAGGAGAGTTTTTTCTCGAAAGAATATGTAAGAAAACCACGTTTTAAGGAAATACAGTGTTGCAGAGTAAAGACAAATACATTCGTATTGGCAACACTTTACGAGAAGAAATAACGCATCGTACAAAATTAGCTTGTATCTCCTAAACAACACGATGTAACTCGAAAAGATTTGGTGTGCCGTGTACGTCTAAACGTGTAGCCTCAAAAGTGAACTTACAGGAGTATTTTCTTTCGTCAAAATTTGTCAGAAAACCACGTTTTATGGAAATCCCGCATCGTGGAAATTATCTTGTTTTTCCTAAACAACACGTTGTAACTCGAAAAGCTTTGGTGCTGCGTGTATGTCTAAGCGTGTAGCCTCAAAAGAGAATGCACAGGAGAGTTTTCTCTCGAAAGAATATGTAAGAATACCGCGTTATAAGGAAATACAGTGTTGCAGAGTAAAGACAAATAAGTAAGTATTGGACACAATTTATGAGAAGAAATAACGCATCGTAAAAAATTAGCTTGTATCTCCTAAACAACACGTTGTAACTCGAAAAGATTTGGTGTGACATGTACGTCTAAACATGTACCCTCAAAAGAGAACTCACAGGAGAATTTTCTTTCATCAAAATTTGTCAGAAAACACGTTTTAAGGAAATCTCGCATCGTGCAAAATTATCTTGTTTTTACTAAACAACAAGGTGTAACTCGAAAAGCTTTGGTGTTGAGTGTTTGTCTAAGCGTGTAGCCTCAAAAGAGAATGCACAGGAGAGTTTTCTCTCGAAAGAATATGTAAGAATACCAC
Organism: Apodemus sylvaticus; assembly: GCF_947179515.1. Taxonomy (NCBI): domain Eukaryota; kingdom Metazoa; phylum Chordata; class Mammalia; order Rodentia; family Muridae; genus Apodemus; species Apodemus sylvaticus. Next base: position 1,811,577 of record NW_026263195.1, read on the forward strand.
GTTATAAGGAAATACAGTGTTGCAGAGTAAAGACAAATAAGTACATATTGGAAACACTTTAGGAGAAGAAATAACGCATCGTAAAAAATTTGCTTGTATCTCGTAAACAACACGTTGTAACTCAAAAAGATTTGGTGTGGCTCATACGTCTAAACTTGTAGCCTCAAAAGAGAACCCACAGGAGAACTTTCTTTCGTCAAAATTTGTCAGAAAACCACGTTTTAAGGATATCCCGCATCGTGCAAAATTATCTTGTTTTTCCTAAACAACACGTTGTAACTCGAAAAGCTTTGGTGCTGCATGTATGTCTATGCGTGTAGCCACTTAAGAGAAGGCACAGGAGATTTTTCTCTCGAAAGAACATGTAAGAATACAACGTTATAAGGAAATACAGTGTTGCAGAGTAAAGACAAATACGTACTTATTGGAAACACTTTACGAGAAGAAATAACGCATCGTAAAAAATTAGCTTGTATCTCCTAAACAACACGTGGTAACTCGAAAAGATTTGGTGTGGCGTGCACGTCTAAACGTGTAGCCTCAAAAGAGAACCAACAGGAGAATTTTCTTTCGTCAAAATTGGTCAGAACACCACGTTTTAAGGAAATCCCGCATCGTGCAAAATTATCTTGTTTTTACTAAACAACAAGGTGTAACTCGAAAAGCTTTGGTGTTGAGTGTTTGTCTAAGCGTGTAGCCTCAAAAGAGAACGCACAGGAGAGTTTTCTCGCGACAGAATATGTAAGAATACCACGTTATAAGGAAATACAGTGTTGCAGAGTAAAGACAAATATGTACGTATTGGAAACACTTTATGAGAAGAAATAACGCATCGTATAAAATTAGCTTGTATCTCCTAAACAACACGTGGTAACTCGAAAGGATTTGGTGTGGTGTGCACGTCTAAACGTGAAGCCTCAAAAGAGAACCCACAGGAGAATTTTCTTTCGTCAAAATTTGTCAGAAAACCACGTTTTAAGGAAATCCCGCATCGTGCGAAATTATCTTGTTTTTCATAAACAACACATTGTAACTCGAAAAGCTTTGGTGTTACCTGTATGTCTAAGTGTGTAGCCTCAAAAGGGAACGCACAGGATAGTTTTCTCTCGAAAGAATATGTAAGAAAACCACGTTTTAAGGAAATACAGTGTTGCAGAGTAAAGCCAAATACGTACATATCGGAAACACTTTACAAGAAGAATTAACGCATTGTACAAAATTAGCTTGTATCTCCTAAACAACACGTTGTAATTCGAAAAGATTTGGTGTGGCATGTACGTCTAAATATGTAGCCTCAAAAGAGAACACACAGGAGAATTTTCTTTCGTCAAAATTTGTCAGAAAACCACGTTTTAAGGAAATCCCGCATCGTGCGAAATTATCTTGTTTTTCATAAACAACACATTGTAACTCGAAAAGCTTTGGTGTTACCTGTATGTCTAAGTGTGTAGCCTCAAAAGGGAACGCACAGGATAGCTTTCTCTCGAAAGAATATGTAAGAAAACCACGTTTTAAGGAAATACAGTGTTGCAGAGTAAAGACAAATACGTACATATCGGAAACACTTTACAAGAAGAATTAACGCATTGTACAAAATTAGCTTGTATCTCCTAAACAACACGTTGTAATTCGAAAAGATTTGGTGTGGCATGTACGTCTAAATATGTAGCCTCAAAAGAGAACACACAGGAGAATTTTCTTTCGTCAAAATTTTTCAGAAAACCACGTTTTAAGCTAATCCCGCATCGTGCAAAATCATCTCCTTTTTCCTAAACAACATGTTGTAACTCGAAAAGCTTTGGTGTTGCGTGTATGTGTAAGGATGGAGCCTCAAAAGAGAAGGCACAGGAGAGTTTTCCCTGTGTGTAGCCTCAAAAGAGAACGCACAGTAGAGTTTTCTCTCGAAAGAATATGTAAGGATACCACATTACAAGGAAATACAGTGTTGCAGAGTAAAGACTAATACATATGTATTGGAAACACTTTATGAGAGAAATAACGCATCTTGCAAAATTAGCTTGTATGTCCTAAACAACACGTTGGAACTCGAAAAGATTTGGTGTGGCATGTACGTCTAAACGTGTAGCCTCAAAAGAGTACCCACAGGAGAGTTTTATTTCTTCAAAATTTGTCAGAAAACCACGTTTTAAGGAAATCCGGCATCGTGCGAAATTATGTTGTTTTTCCTAAATAACACGTTGTAACTCGAAAAGCTTTGGTGTTGTGTGTATATCTAAGCACGTAGCCTCAAAGGAGAATGCACAGGAGAGTTTTCTCTCGAAAGAATATGCAAGAATACCACGTTATAAGGAAATACAGTGTTGCAGAGTAAAGGCAAATATTTACGTAATGGAAACACTTAAACTTTCTGAGAAGAAATAACGCTTCGTAAAAAAATTAGCTTGTATCTCCTAAACAACACGATGTAACTCGAAAAGATTTGATGTGGTGTGTACGTCTAAATGTGTAGCCTCCAAAGAGATCCCACAGGAGTATTTTCTTTCGTCAAAATTTGTCAGAAAACCACGTTTTAAGGAAATCCCGCATCGTGCTAAATTATCTTGTTTTTCCTAAACAACACATTGTAACTCGAAAAGCTTTGGTGTTGCGTGTATGTCAAAGCATGTAGCCTCAAAAGAGAACGCACAGGAGAGTTTTCTCTCGAAAGAATATGTAAGAATACCACGTTATAAGGAAATACAGTGTTGCAGAGTAAAGACAAATACGCACTTATTGGAAACACTTAAACTTTACGAGAAGAAATAAGGCATCGTACAAAATTAGTATGTATCTCCTAAACATCACGTTATAACTCGAAAAGATTTGGTGTGGTGTGTACGTCTAAACGTGTAGCCTCAAACGAGAACCCACAGGAGAATTTTCGTTCATCAAAATTTGTCAGAAAACCACGTTTTAAGGAAATCCTGCATCGTGCGAAATTATCTTGTTTTTCCTAAGCAACACGTTGTAACGCGAAAACCTTTGGTGTTGCGTGTATGTCTAAGCGTGTAGCCTCAAAAGAGAATGCAAAGGAGAGTTTTTTTCTCGAAAGAATATATAAGAATACCACGTTATTAGGAAATACAGTGTTGCAGAGTAAAGACAAATATTTACGTATTGGAAAAACTTTACGAGAAGAAATAACGCATCTTAAAAAATTAGCTTGTATCTCCTAAACAACACGTTGTAACTTAAAAAGATTTGGTGTGGCGTGTACGTCTAATCGTGTAGCCTCAAAAGAGAAACCATAGGAGAATTTTCTTTGGTCAAAATTTGTCAGAAAACCACGTATGAAGGAAATACCGCATCATGCGAAATTATCTTGTTTTTCCTAAACAAAACGTTTTAACTCGAAAAGCTTTGGTGTTGCGTGTATGTCTAAGCGTGTAGCCCCAAAAGAGAACGCACAGGAGAGTTTTCTCTCGAAAGAATATGTAAGAATACCACGTTGTAAGGAAATACAGTGTTGCAGAGTAAAGGAAAATACATATGTATTGGAAACGCAACATCAAAGCTTTTCGAGTTACAACGTGTTGTTTAGGAAAAGCAAGATAATTTCGCACGATGAGTGATTTCCTTAAAACATGGTTTTCTGAGAAATATTAACGAAAAAAAATTCTCCTGTGGGTTATCTTTTGAGGCTACACGTTTAGACGTGCACGCCACACCAAATCTTTTCGAGTTACAAACTGTTGTTTAGGAGATACAAGCTAATTTTTTACGATGCTTTATTTCTTCTTGTAAGGTGTTTCCAATAGGTACGTATTTGCCTTTAGTCTGCAACACTGTATTTCCTTATAACGTGGTATTCTTACATATTCTTTCGAGAGAAAACTTTCCTGTGCGTCCTCTTTTGAGGCTACACGCTTAGACATACACGTAATACCAAAGATTTTCGCGTTACAACGTGTTGTTTAGGAAAAACAAGATAATTTCGCACGAAGAGGGATTTCCTTAATACGTGATTTTCTGACAAATTTTGACAAAAGAAAATTCTCCTATGGGTTCTCATTTGAGACTACACGTTTAGACGTACAGGCCACACCAAATCTTTTTAAGTTACAACATGTTGTTTAGGAGATACAAGCTAATTTTTTTACGATGCATTATTTCTTCTCGTAAAGTTTAAGTTTTTCCAATAAGTATGTATTTGCCTCTACTCTGCAACACTGTATTTCCTTATAACGTGGTATTCTTACATATTATTTCAAGAGAAAACTCTCCTGTGCGTTCTCGGATTTCCTTAAACCGTTGTGTTCTGACAAATTTTGAAGAAAGAAAATTCTCCTGTGGGTTCTCTTATGATGCTACACGTTTAGACATGCACGCCACACCAAATCATTTCGAGTTACCACGTGTTGTTTAGGAGATACAGACTAATTTTGTACGATGTGTTATTTCTTCTAGTAAATTGTTTCCAATACGTACGTATTTGTCTTTCTCTGCAACACTGTATTTCCTTATAACGTGGTATTCTTACATATTCTTTCGAGGGAAAACTCTCATGAGCGTTCTCTTTTGAGGCTACATGTTTAGACATACAAGCAACACCAAAGCTTTTCGAGTTACAACGTGTTGTTTAGGAAAAACTAGATAATTTCGCACGATGCGAGATTTCCATAAACGTGGTTTTGTGAAAAATTTGACAATAGAAAGTTCTCCTGTGGGTACTTTTTTGAGGCTACATGTTTAGACGTAAACGCCACACCAAATCTGTTCGAGTTACAACGTGTTGTTTAGGAGATACAAGCTAATATTTTACAATGTGTTAATTCTTCTCATAAAGTGTTTCCAATACGTACGTATTTGTCTTTACTCTGCAACATTGTATTTCCTTATAACGTGGTATTCTTACATATTCTTTCGATAGAAAACTGTCCTGTGCGTTCCCTTTTGTGGCTACACACTTAGACATACAGGCAACACCAAAGCTATTCAAGTTACAACATGTAGTTTAGGAAAAATTTTGTACGATGCATTATTTCTTCTCGTAAAGTGTTTCCAATACGTACTTATTTGTCTTTACTCTGCAACACTGTATTTCCTTATAACGTGGTATTCTTACATATTCTTTTGAGAGAAAACTCTCCTGTGCATTCTCTTTTGAGGCTACACGCTTAGACAAACACGCAACACCAAAGCTTTTCGAGTTACAACGTGTTGTTTAGGAAAAACAAGATAATTTCACACGATGTGAGATTTCCTTAAAACGTGGTTTCTGACAAATTTTGATGAAAGAAAATTCTCCTGTGGGTTCACTTTGGAGGCTACACGTTTAGACGTACGAGCCACAGCAAATCTTTTCGAGTTACAACGTGCTGTTTAGGAAAAACAAGATAATTTCTCAGGACGCGAGATTTCCATAAAACGTGGTTTTCTGAAAAAATTTTGACGTAAGAAAGTTCTCCTGTGGGTTCTCTTATGAGGCTACACGATTTCACGTACACGCCGCACCAAATTCTTTCGAGTTACAAGGTGTTGTTTAGGAGATACAAGCTAATTTTGTACCATGCGTTATTTCTTCTCATAAAGTATTTACAATACGTACCTATTTACCTTTAATCTGCAACACTTTATTTCCTTATAACGTGGTATTCTTACATATTCTTTCTTTTTTTTCTTTTTTTTTTCTTTTTCTTTTTTTTTTAGGCTTGATACAATTTATTTGCTTTTCTTTAGAATTTTTTTTTATTGTTATTTTTTTTATTCGTACGATGCGGGATTTCGTTAAGACGTGGTTTTCTGACAAGTTCTAAGGAAAGAAAATTCTCCTGTGGGTTCTCTTATGAGGCTAAGCATTTAGACCTACACGCCACACCAAATCCTTTCGAGTTACAAGGTGTTGTTTAGGAGATACAAGCTAATTTTGTAACATGCATTAATTCTTCTCATAAAGTATTTACAATCTGTACCTATTTATCTTTACTCTGCAACACTGTATTTACTTATAACGTGGTATTCTTACATATTCTTTCGAGAGAAAACTCTCCTCTGCATTCTCTTTTGAGGCTACACGCGTAGACATACACGCCACACCAAAGCTTTTCGTGTTACAACATTTTGTTTGTGAAAAACAAGATAATTTCGCAGGATGCGAGATTTCCTTAAAACGTGGTTTCTGACAAATTTTGATGAAAGAAAATTCTCCTGTGGGTTCTCTTTTGAGGCTACACGAAGAAATAATGCATCGTTCAAAATTAGCTTGTATCTCCTAAACAACACGTTGTAACTCAAAAAGATTTGGTGTGGCGTGTACATCTAAACGTGTAGCCTCAAAAGAGAACCCACAGGAGAGTTTTCTCTCGAGAGAACATGTAAGAATACCACGTTATAAGGAAATACAGTGTTGCAGAATAAAGACAAATATGTACACATTGTAAACACTTTACGAGAAGAAATAACGCATCATACAAAATTAGCTTGTATCTCCTAAACAACACGTTGTAACTCGAAAAGATTTGGTGTGGCATGTACGTCTAAATGTGTAGCCTCAAAAGAGAACCCACAGGAGAATTTTTGTTCGTCAAAATATGTCAGAAAACCACGTTTTAAGGAAACCCCGCATCGTGTGAAATTATCTTGTTTTTCTTAAACAACACGTTGTAACTTGAAAAGATTTGGTGTTGCGTGTATGTCTAAGCATGTAGCCTCAAAAGCGAATGCACAGGAGAGTTTTCTCTCGAAAGAAGATGTAAGAATACCACGTTCTAGGAAATACAGTGTTGTAGACTAAAGACAAATACGTACGTATTGGAAACACTTTTAGAGATGAAATAATGCATCGTTCAAAATTAGCTTGTATCTCCTTAACAACACGTTGTAACTCGAAATGATTTGGTGTGGCGTGTACGACTAAACGTGTAGTCTCAAAAGAGAACCCAGAGGAGAATTTTCTTTCTTCAAAATGTTTCAGAAATCACGTTTTTAGGAAATCCCGCATTGTGCGAAATTATCTTGATTTTCCTAAACAACACGTTGTAACTCGAAAAGCTTTGGTGTTACGTGTATGTCTAAGCGTGTAGTCTCAAAAGAGAACGCAGAGGAGAGTTATCTCTCGAAAGAATATGTAAGAATACCACGTTATAAGGAAATACAGTATTGCGGAATAAAGACAAATACGTATGTATTGGAAACACTTTACGAGAAGAAATAAAACATCGTTCAAAATTAGTTTGTATCTCCTAAACAACACGTTGTAACTCGAAAAGATTTGGTGTGGCGTGTATGTCTAAGCGTGTAGCCTCAAAAGAGAACGCACAGGAGAGTTTTCTCTCGAAAGAATATTTAAGAATACCACGTTATAAGGAAATACAGTGTTGCAGAATAAAGACAAATACGTACATATTGGAAACACTTTATGAGAAGAAATAACGCATCGTACAAAATTAGCTTGTATCTCCTAAACAACACATTGTAACTCGAAAAGAGTTGGTGTGGCATGTACGTCTAAATGTGTAGCCTCAAAAGAGAACCCACAGGAGAATTTTCTTTCGTCAAAATATGTCAGAAACCCACGTTTTACGGTAATCCAGCATCGTGTGAAATTATCTTGTTTTTCCTAAACAACACGTTGTAACTTGAAAAGCTTTGGTGTTGCGTGTATGTCTAAGCGTGTATCCTCAAAAGCGAACGTACAGGAGTTTTTTCTCTCGAAATAAGATGTAAGAATACCACGTTCTAAGGAAATACAGCGTTGCAGACTAAAGACAAATAGGTACTTATTGGAAACACTTTTAGAGATGAAATAACGCATCATTCAAAATTAGCTTGTATCTCCTAAACAACACGTTGTAACTCGAAAAGATTTGGTGTGGCGTGTACGTCTAAATGTGTAGCCTCAAAAGAGAACCCACAGGAAAATTTTCTTTCGTCAAAATTTTTCAGAAATCACGTTTTTAGGAAATCCCGCATTGTGCGAAATTATCTTGTTTTTCCTAAACAACACGTTGTAACTCGAAAAGCTTTGGTGTTACATGTATGTCTAAGCTTATAGCCTCAAAAGAGAACCCACAGGAGAGTTTTCTCTCGAAAGAATATGTAAGAATACCACGTAATAAGGATACGGTGTTGCAGAGAAAAGAGAAATACTTATGTATTGGAAACACTTAATGAGAAGAAGTAACGCATGGTACAAAATTAGCTTGTATCTCCTAAACAACACGTTGTAACTCGAAAAGATTTGGTGTGATGTTTACATCTAAACGTGTAGCCTCAAAAGAGAACCCACAAGAGAATTTTCTTTCGTCAAATTTTTTTCAGAAAACCACGTTTTAAGGAAGTCCTGCATAGTGCGAAATCATCTTGTTTTTCCTAAACAACACGTTGTAACTCGAAAAGCTTTGGTGTTGCGTGTATGTCTAAGCGTGTAGCCTCAAAAGAGAAGGCACAGTAGTGTATTCTCTCGAAAGAATATGTAAGAATACCACGTTATAAGGAAATACAGTGTTGCAGAGTAAAGACAGATACTTACTTATTGGAAACACTTTACGAGAAGGAATAATACATAGTACAAAATTAGCTTGTATTTCCTAAACAACACGTTGTAACTCGAAGGATTTGGTGTGGCATGTAATTTGAAACTTGTAGCCTCAAAAGAGAACCCACAGGAGAATTTTCTTTTGTCAATATTTGTCAGAAAACCACGTTTTAAGGAAATCCCGCATTGTGTGAAATTATCTTGTTTTTCCTAAACAACACGTTATAACTCGAAAAGCTTTGGTGTTGCGTGTATGTCTAAACGTGTGGCCTCAAAAGAGAACGGACAGGAGAGTTTTCTCTCGAAAGAATATATAAGAATACCACGTTATAAGGAAATACAGTGTTGCAGAGTAAAGACAAATACGTATGTATGGGAAACACTTTACGAGAAGAAATAACACATCGTAAAAAATTAGCTTGTATCTCCTAAACAACACGTTGTAACTCGAAAAGATTCAGTGTGGCGTGTACGTCTAAACCTGTAGCCTCAAATGAGAAGACACAGTAGAATTTTCTTTCGTCAAAATTTGTCAGAAAACCACGTTTTAAGGAAATCCCGCATCGTGCGAAATTATCTTGTTTTTCCTAAACAACACGTTGTAACTCGAAAAGCTTTGGTGTTGCGTGTATGTCTAAGCGTGTAGCCTCTAAAGAGAACTCCCAGGAGAGTTTTCTCTTGAAAGAACATGTAAGAATACAATGTTATAAGGAAATACAGTGTTGCAGAGTAAAGACAAATGCGTACTTATTGGAAACACTTTAAGAGAAGAAATAACACATAGTACAAAATTAGCTTGTATCTCCTAAACACTTGGTAACTGGAAAGGATTTGGTGTGGCGTGCACGTCTAAACGTGTAGCATCAAAAGAGAACCCACAGGAGAATTTTCTTTCCTCAAAATTTGTCAGAACACAATGGTTTAAGGAAATCCCGCATTGTGCGAAATTATCTTGTTTTTCATAAACAACACGTTGTAATTCGAAAAGCATTGGTGTTGCCTGTATGTCTAAATGTGTAGCCTCAAAAGGGAATGCAAAGTATAGTTTTCTCTTGAAAGAATATGTAAGAATACCATGTTATAAGGAAATACAGTGTTGCAGAGTAAAGACAAATACGTACGTTTTGGAAACACTTTACGAGAAGAATTAAAGCATCGTACAAAATTAGCTTGTATCTCCTAAACAACACGTTGTAACTCGAAAAGGTTTGGCGTGGCGTGTACTTCTAAACATGTAGCCTCAAAAGAGAACCCACAGGAGAATTTTCTTTCTTCAAAATTTTTCAGAAAACCACGTTTTAAGGAAATCACGCATCATGCGAAATCATCTTCTTTTTCCTAAACAACATGTTGTAACTCGAAAAGCTTTGGTGTTGCGTGTATGTGTAAGCGTGGAGCCTCAAAAGAGAAGGCACAGGAGAGTTTTCTCTCGAAAGAATATGTAAGAATCCCACGTTATAAGGAAATACAATTTTGCAGATTAAAGACAAATAAGTACAGATTGGAAACACTTTACGAGAAGAAAGAATGCATCGTAAAAAATTAGCTTGTATCTCCTAAACAACATGTTGTAACTCGAAAAGATTTGGTGTGACGTGTACGTCTAAACGTGTAGCCTCAAAAGAGAACCCACAGGAGAATTTTCTTTCTTTCTTTTTTTTTTTTTTTACGTTTTTTAAATTAAATATTTTCTTTATTTACATTTTAAATATTATCTGCATTCCTGGTTTCCCCTCTGAAAACACACTATCCCATAACCCCTTCTCCCTGCTCACCAACCCATCCACTCCCACTCCTTTTTTTTTTTGTCTTATTTTTTTTAGTGTTAACTTCTTTTTTATTCGATATAATTTATTTACATTTCAAATGATTTCCCCTTTTCTAGCCCCCCCACTCCCCGAAAGTCCCGAAAGCCCCCTTCTCTACCCTTTCCTCCCATCCACCCCTTCCCACTTCCCCGTTCTGGTTTTGCTAAATACTGTTTCAGTGAGTCTTTCCATAACCAGGGGCCACTCCTCCTTTCTTCTTGTACCTCATTTGATGTGTGGATTATGTTTTGGGTATTCCAGTTTTCTAGGTTAATATCCACTTATTAATGAGTGCATACCATGATTCACCTTTTGAGTCTGGGTTACCTCACTTAGTATGATATTCTCTAGCTCCATCCATTTGCCTAAGAATTTCATGAATTCATTGTTTCTAATGGCTGAATAGTGCTCCATTGTGTAGATATACCACATTTTTTGCATCCACTCTTCTGTTGAGGGATACCTGGGTTCTTTCCAGCATCTGGCAATTATAAATAGGGCTGCTATGAACATAGTAGAACATGTATCTTTATTACATGGAGGGGAGTCTTCTGGGTATATGCCCAGGAGTGGTATAGCAGGATCTTCTGGAAGTGAGGTGCCCAGTTTTCGGAGGAACCGCCAGACAGATTTCCAGAGTGGTTTTACCAATTTGCAACCCCACCAGCAGTGGAGGAGTGTTCCTCTTTCTCCACACCCTCTCCAACAGCTGCTGTCTCCTGAATTTTTAATCTTAGCCATTCTGACTGGTGTAAGATGAAATCTTAGGGTTGTTTTGATTTGCATTTCCCTGATGACTAATGAAGTTGAGCATTTTTTAAGATGCTTCTCCGCCATCCGAAGTTCTTCAGGTGAGAATTCTTTGTTTAACTCTGTACCCCATTTTTTAATAGGGTTGTTTGGTTTTCTGGAGTCTAACTTCTTGAGTTCTTTATATATATTGGATATTAGCCCTCTATATGATGTAGGATTGGTGAAGATCTTTTCCCAATTTGTTGGTTGCCGATTTTTCCTCTTGATGGTGTCCTTTGCCTTACAGAAACTTTGTAATTTCATGAGGTCCCATTTGTCAATTCTTGCTCTTAGAGCATACGCTATTGGTGTTCTGTTCAGAAACTTTCTCCCTGTACCGATGTCCTCAAGGTTCTTCCCCAGTTTCTTTTCTATTAGCTTCAGAGTGTCTGGCTTTATGTGGAGGTCCTTGATCCATTTGGATTTGAGCTTAGTACAAGGAGACAAGGATGGATCAATTCGCATTCTTCTGCATGCTGACCTCCAGTTGAACCAGCACCATTTGTTGAAAAGGCTATCTTTTTTCCATTGGATGTTTTCAGCCTCTTTGTCAAGGATCAAGTGGCCATAGGTGTGTGGGTTCATTTCTAGATCTTCAATCCTGTTCCATTGATCCTCCTGTCTGTCACTGTACCAACACCATGCAGTTTTTAACACTATTGCTCTGTAGTATTGCTTGAGGTCAGGGATACTGATTCCCCCAGATTTTCTTTTGTTGCTGAGAATAGTTTTAAGTATCCTGGGTTTTTTGTTGTTCCAGATGAATTTGATAATTGCTCTTTCTAACTCTGTGAAGAATTGAGTTGGGATTTTGATGGGTATTGCATTGAATCTGTATAGTGCTTTAGGCAGAATGGCCATTTTAACTATATTGGTTCTACCGATCCATGAGCATGGGAGGTTTTCCCATTTTTTGAGGTCTTCTTCCATTTCCTTCTTCAGAGTCTTGAAGTTCTTGTCATACAGATCTTTCACATGTTTGGTAAGGGTCACCCCAAGATACTTTATACTGTTTGAGGCTATAGTGAAGGGGGTCATTTCCCTAATTTCTTTCTCAGCCTGCTTATCCTTTGAGTATAGGAAGGCCACTGATTTGCTTGAGTTGATTTTATAACCTGCCACTTTGCTGAAGTTGTTTATCAGCTGTAGGAGCTCTCTAGTGGAGTTCTTTGGGTCACTTAGGTAGACGATCATGTCGTCTGTAAATAATGATAGTTTGACTTCTTCCTTTCCAATTTGTATCCCTTTGACCTCCTTATGTTGTCGAATTGCCCGAGCTAGTACCTCAAGTACAATATTGAAAAGATAAGGAGAAAGGGGGCAGCCTTGTCTGGTCCTTGATTTCAGTGGGATTGCTTCAAGTTTCTCTCCATTTAGTTTGATGCTGGCTACCGGTTTGCTGTATATTGCTTTTACTATGTTTAGGTATGGGCCTTGAATTCCTGTTCTCTCCAAGACTTTAAGCATGAAGGGATGCTGAATTTTGTCAAATGCTTTTTCAGCATCCAATGAAATGACCATGTGGTTTTGTTATTTGAGTTTGTTTATGTAGTGGATTGTATTGATGGATTTCCGTATATTGAACCAACCCTGCATTCCCGGGATAAAGCCTACTTGATCATGGTGGATGATCGTTTTGATGTGTTCTTGGATTCGGTTAGCAAGAATTTTATTGAGTATTTTTGCATCGATGTTCATAAGGGAAATTGGTCTGAAGTTCTCTTTCTTTGTTGGATCTTTTTGTGGCTTTGGTATCAGCGGAATTGTGGCTTCGTAGAAGGAATTGGGTAGTGTTCCTTCTGTTTCTATTTTGTGGAATAGTTTGAAGAGTATTGGTGTTAACTCTTCTTTGAAGGTCTGGTAGAATTCTGCACTGAAGCCATCTGGTCCTGTGCTTTTTTTGGTTGGAAGACTTTCTATGACTCCTTCTATTTCTTTAGGCATTATGGGACTGTTTAGATGGTCTAGTTGGTCCTGATTTAATTTTGGTATTTGGTATCTGTCAAGGAAATTGTCCATTTCCTCCAGATTCTCCAGTTGTGTTGAGTACAGGCTCTTGTAGTAGGATCTGATGATTTTTTGGATTTCCTCAGTTTCCGTTGTTATATCTCCCTTTTCATTTCTAAGTTTGTTAATTTGGATACTTTCTCTGTGCCCTTTGGTCAGTCTGGCTAAGGGTTTATCTCTCTTGTTGATTTTCTCAAAGAACCAGCTCCTGGTTTTGTTGATTTTTTGTATGGTTCTCTTTGTTTCTACTTGATTGATTTCGGCCCTGAGTTTGATGATTTCCTGCCTTCTACTCCTCCTGGGTGAAATAGCTTCTTTTTGTTCTAGGGCTTTCAGGTGTGTCATTAAGCTGGTAATGTATGCTCTCTCCATTTTCTTTTTGGAGGCACTCAGGGCTATGAGTTTTCCTCTTAGCACTGCTTTCATTGTGTCCCATAGATTTGGGTATGTTGTGTTTTCATTTTTATTGTGTTCTAAACAGTCTTTAATTTCTTTCTTTATTTCTTCCTTGACCAAGGTATCATTGAGTAGAGTATTGTTCAGTTTCCACGTGTATGTGGGTTTTCTGTTGTTTCTGTTGCTATTGAAGACCACTTTTACTCCATAGTGATCAGATAGGAGGCATGGTATTAGTTCTATCTTCTTATATTTGTTGAGGTCTGTCTTGTGACCAATTATATGGTCGATTTTGGAGAAGGTACCATGAGGTGCTGAGAAAAAGGTATATTCTTTTGTTTTAGGATAGAATGTTCTATATATATCTGTTAAAGCTAATTGGTCCAAAGCTTCAATTAGTTTCATTGTGTCCCTGTTTAGTTTCTGTTTTCCTGATCGGTCCATTGAGGAAAGTGCAGTGTTGAAGTCACCCACAATTATTGTGTTAGGTGCAATGTGTGCTTTTAGTTTTAATAAAGTTTCTTTTACGAAAGAGGGTGCCCTTGCATTTGGGGCATAGATGTTCAGGATTGACAGTTCTTCTTTTTGTATTTTTCCTTTGACCAGCAAGAAGTGTCCCTCAGGGTCTCTTTTGATGACTTTGGGTTGAAAGTCAATTTTATCTGATATTAAAATGGCTACTCCAGCTTGTTTCCTGAGACCATTTGCTTGTAAAATTGTCTTCCAGCCTTTTACTCTAAGGTAGTGTTTGTCTTTGACCCTGAGGTGTGTTTCCTGTAAGCAGCAAAATGTAGGGTCCTGTTTACGTATCCATTCAGTTAGTCTGTGTCTTTTTGTTGGGGCATTAAGTCCATTGATGTTAAGAGATATTAAGGAATAGTGATTGTTACTTCCTATCATTTTTGACGTTATTTTTTAAATTTGAATGCTTAACTTCTTTTGGGTTTGATGAAAGGTTTCTATCTTGCTTTTTCCAGGGTGAAGTTTCCCTCCTTGTATTGGTGTTGTCTTCCTATTATCCTTTTTAGGGCCGGGTTTGTGGATAGATATTGGGTAAACTTGGTTTTGTCATGAAATATCTTAGTTTCTGCATCTATGGTGATTGAGAGTTTTGCTGGATATAGTAGTTTTGGTTGGCATTTGTGTTCTCTTAGAGTCTGCATGAGATCTGCCCAGGACCTTCTAGCCTTCATAGTCTCCGGTGAAAAGTCTGCTGTGATTCTGATAGGTCTTCCTTTATATGTTACTTGGCCTTTTTCTCTTACTGCCTTTAGTATTCTTTCTTTGTTTAGAACATTTGGTGTTTTGATTATTATGTGACAGGAAGTATTTCTCTTCTGGTCCAGTCTGTTTGGAGTTCTGTAGGCTTCTTGTATATTCATGGGCATCTCTCTCTTTAGGTTAGGGAAGTTTTCTTCCATAATTTTATTGAAGATATTTGCTGGCCCTTTAAGTTGTAAATCTTCACTCTCATCTATGCCTATAATCCTTAGGTTTGGTCTTCTCATTGTGTCCTGGATTTCCTGGATATTTTGGGTTACAAGCTTTTTGCATTTTGCATTTTCTTTAACTGTTGAGTCCATGGTTTCTATGGAATCTTCAGCATCTGAGATTCTTTCTTCTATCTCTTGTATTCTGTTGTTGATATTTGCATCTCTGTCCCCTGATTTCTTCCCAAGGCTTTCTATCTCAAAAGTTGTCTCCCTTTGAGTTTTCTTAGTTGTTTCTACTTCTGATTTTAGATCCTGGATGGTTTTGCTTAGCTCCTTCACTTGCATGTTTGTGTTTTCCTGTAATTCTTTAAGAGATTTTTGTGTTTCCTCTTTCATGAGCTCAGCCTGTTGACCAAAGTTCTCCTGTATTTCTTTAAGAGATTTTTGTGTTTCATCTTTCATGACCTCAGCCTGTTGACCAAAGTTCTCCTGTATTTCTTTAAGTGTTTTTTGCATTTCCTCCTTGTTGGCTTTTGTATTCTCCTGGATTTCTTTCAATGATTTTTGTGTTTCCCTTGCAAGGGCTTCTAACTTTTGATCCATTTTCTCCTGAATTTCTTTAAGTATGTCCTTCATGTGTTCCTGTACCAGCATCATGACCAGTGATTTTAAATCCAAATCTTGTTTTACTGGTGTGATGGGGTATCCAGGACATGTTGGTAGAGGAGAATTGGGTTCAGATGTTGCCATATTGCCTTGATTTCTGTTAGTGACGTTCCTGCGTTTGCCTTTTGCCATCTAGTTCTCACTGGTGTTAGTTTGTCTTGTCAGTGCTGGACTCACCAGTGCAAGCTGCCCCTTCCCCGTTGGCCTCTGGTGCACAGCTTACCTCCTGCACTGCTTGTAGACAGGGTGCTGCTGCCCAGGCTGTTCAGATTCCAAAGCAGGCACCCGAAGGCTCCTGCTGGGGCCCGCTGGATTCACTGGAGCACACTGACTTCTCCCAGCTGGCCGCCCGGAAACCCAGCTAGCCACTTGCAGGACTTGGAGATGTGGTGCTGCCGCCCAGGCTGATCTGGGCAGCAGAACTCCCAACCGGGTTGGTGCACACAAGGCTATCCTAGCTGCTCAGGCCCTGAGTCTAGGCAAAAGCCTGGCAGGCCAATGTCGGTGCAAAGTTCCCCTCAGCTGTGGGTGTTAATTGGGTGTGTCAGGTGGCTAGGATGGTGGCGTGTGCGAGTTCCCTGAGAGTGCTGGGAGAGTCTGCTGGGCTAAGAACCTCCTGGCTGGGTCAGCACACAGATGGCCCAACGAGCAGCCCAGGGCCTGGGGGTCAGTCCAGGGCCTGACCGTCTGAGACCCCTGCTATGTCCGCCTCGGGCTATGCCTGTTAGCTGGTTTGGTTTTGCCTGCTAGGTCTCTCTGGCTTCCCGTAGGCAAAATGGTGGTGGTGCGCAAACTGGCCCGGATAAACAACCTCCTGGCCGGGTCGGCACACAGATGGCCCACCGAGCAGCCCAGGCCCTGGGGGCAGTCCAGGGACTGACCGTCTGAGACCCCTGCTATGCCTGTTAGCCGGTTTGGTTTTGCCTGCTAGGTCTCCCTGGCTTCCCCCAGGCAAAATGGTGGTGGTGCGCGCGCCGGCCCTGGAGGAAAAAAACCTCCTGGCCGGGTTTGCACCCCGGTGGACCCCCGATCAGCTCAGGGCCTGGGTGCAGGCCAACGCCCGTCGGGCTTAGACCCCCGCGATGTTGTTCTCGGGTTATATTTGCGTACCTCAGTCTGATTTCTCTGGCGACCGAGAACCAATATGGAGCCCTCTTAACTGACTGGCGGGAGGCAGAGTTCTGATGTGGCTTCCGTGTGGTGAAAGGCACCGTAAATCCGCCGCTGCTTGCAGCCTGGCTGGCCAGCGATGGCCAGTGGTCGTGGGCACCGGGTCTGCCTGGACCCTGTCCGCTTGGTTCTACTGCTGATGGCCCTTCCTCTGGACCAGCCACTGCTGCTGCTACTGCTGCTGCTGCCGCCGCTCCCAGGCCCAAGAATTTTCTTTCATCAAAATTTGTCAGAAACCACGTTTTAAGGAAATCTCGCATCGTGTGAAATTATCTTGTTTTTCATAAACAACACGTTGTAAATCGAAAAGCTTTGGTGTTGCGTGTATGTCTAAGCGTGTAGCCTCAAAAGAGAATGCACAGGAGAGTTTTCTCTTGAAAGAAAATGTAGGAATACCACGTTATAAGGAAATAAAGTGTTGCAGAGTAAAGACAAATACGTACATATTGGAAACACTTTAAGAGAAGAAATAACGCATCGTACAAAATTAGCTTGTATCTCCTAAACAAAACTTTGTAACTCGAAAAGATTTGGTGTGGCTCATACCTCTACAAGTGTAGCCTCAAAAGAGAACCCACAGGAGGAAATTCTTTCGTTAAAAATTTTCAGAAAACCACGATTTATGGAAATCTCGCATCATGCGAAATTATCTTGTTTTTTCCTAAACAACACGTTGTAACTCGAAAAGCTTTGGTGTTGCGTGTTTGTCTAAGCGTGTAGCCTCGAAAGAGAACGCACAGGAGAGTTTTCCCTCGAAAGAATATGTAAGAATACCACGTTATAAGGAAATACAGTGTTGCAGAGTAAAGACAAATTCGTACGTATTGGAAACACTTTATGAGAAGAATTAACGCATCTTACAAAATTAGCTTGTATCTCCTAAACAAAACGTTGTAACTCGAAAGGATTTGGTGTGGCGTGTACATCTAAACATGTAGCCTCAAAAGAGAACCCACAGGAGAATTTTCTTTCGTCAAAATTTTTCAGAAAACCACGTTTTAAGGAAATCCCGCATCGTGCGAAATTATCTTGTTTTTCCTAAACAACACGTTGTAACTCGAAAAGCTTTGGTGTTGCGTGTATGTCTAAGCATGTAGCCTCAAAAGAGAAGGCACAGGAGAGTATTCTCTTGAAAGAATATGTAAGAATACCACGTTATAAGGAAATACAGTGTTGCAGAGTAAAGACAGATACTTACTTATTGGAAACACTTTACGAGAAGGAATAATACATCGTAAAAAATTAGCTTGTATTTCCTAAACAACACGTTGTAACTCGAAGGATTTGGTGTGGCGTGTAAGTTGAAACGTGTAGCCTCAAAAGAGAACCCACAGGAGAATTTTCTTTCGTAAAAATTTGTCAGAAAACCACGTTTTAAGGAAATCCCGCATTGTGCGAAATTATCTTGTTTTTCCTAAACAACACGTTGTAATTCGAAAAGCTTTGGTGTTGCGTGTATGTCTAAACGTGTGGCCTCAAAGGAGAACGCACAGGACAGTTTTCTATTGAAAGAATATGTAAGAATACCACGTTATAAGGAAATACAATGTTGCAGGGTAAAGACAAATATGTATGTATTGGAAACACTTTATGAGAAGAATTAACGCATTGTAAAAAATTAACTTGTATCTCCTAAACAATATGTTGTAACTCGAACAGATTTGGTGTGGCGTGTACGTCTAAACATGTAGCCTCAAAAGAGAACCCACAGGAGAATTTTCTTTCGTCAAAATTTTTCAGAAAACCACGTGTTAAGGAAATCCCCCATCGTGCGAAATCATCTTCTTTTTCCTAAACAACATGTTGTAACTTGAAAAGCTTTGGTGTTGCGTGTATGTGTAAGCATGGAGCCTCAAAAGAGAAGGCACAGGAGAGTTTTCTCTCGAAAGAATATGTAAGAATACCACGTTATAAGGAAATACAATTTTGCAGAGTAAAGACAAATAAGTACATATTGGAAACACTTTATGAGAAGGAAGAATGGATCGTAAAAAATTAGCTTGTATCTCCTAAACAACACGTTGTAACTCGAAAAGATTTGGTGTGACGTGTATGTCTAAACGTTTAGCCTCAAAAGAGAACCCACAGGAGAATTTTCTTTCATCAAAATTTGTCAGAAACCACGTTTAAAGGAAATCTCGCATCGTGCGAAATTATCTTGTTTTTCCTAAACAACACGTTGTAAATCGAAAAGCTTTGGTGTTGCGTGTATGTCTAAGCTTGTAGCCTCAAAAGAGAACACACAGGAGAGTTTTCTCTTGAAAGAATATGTAGGAATACCACGTTATAAGGAAATACAGTGTTGCAGAATAAAGACAACTACGTACGTATTGGAAACACTTTAAGAGAAGAAATAACGCATCGTACAAAATTAGCTTGTATCTCCTAAAGAACACTTTGTAACTCGAAAAGATTTGGTGTGGCTCGTACCTCTAGAAGTGTAGCCTCAAAAGAGAACCCACAGGAGAACTTTCTTTCATCAAAATTTTTCAGAAAACCACGTTTCATGGAAATCTCGCATCGTGCGAAATTATCTTGTTTTTCCTAAACAACACGTTGTAACTCGAAAAGGTTTGGCGTTGCGTGTATGTCTACACGTGTAGCCTCAAAAGAGCACGCACAGGAGCGTTTTCCCTCGAAAGAATATGTAAGAATACCACGTTATATGGAAATACAATGTTGCAGAGTAAAGGCAAATAAGTACATATTGGAAACACTTAGGAGAAGAAATAACGCATCTTACAAAATTTGCTTGTATCTCCTAAACAACACGTTGTAACTCGAAAAGATTTGGTGTGGCTCGTACGTCTACACGTGTACCCTCAAAAGAGAAACCACAGGATAACTTTCTTTCGTCAAAATTTGTCAGAAAACCACGTTTTAAGGAAATCCCGCATCGTGCAAAATTATCTTGTTTTTCATAAACAACATGTTGTAACTCAAAAAGCTTTGGTGTTTCGTGTATGTCTAAGCCTGTAGCCTCTAAAGAGAACGCACAGGAGAGTTTTCTCTCAAATAACATGTAAGAATACAACTTTATAAGGAAATACAGTGTTGCAGAGTAAAGACAAATACGTAATTATTGGAAACACTTTACGAGAAGAAATAACGCATCGTAGAAAATTAGCTTGTTTCTCCTAAGCAACACGTGGTAACTCGAAAGGATTTGGTGTGGCATGTATGTCTAAACGTGGAGCCTCAAAAGAGAACCCACAGGAGAATTTTCATTCGTCAAAATTTGTCATAAAACCACGTTTTAAAGAAATCCCGCATCGTGCGAAATAATCTTGTTTTTCATAAACAACACGTTGTAACTCTAAAAGCATTGATGTTGCCTGTATGTCTAAGTGTGCAGCCTCAAAAGGGAACGCACAGGATACTTTTCTCTCGAAAGAATATGTAAGAATACCACGTTATAAGGAAATACAGTGTTGCAGAGTAAAGACAAATATGTATGTATTGGAAACACTTTATGAGAAGAATTAACGCATCGTACAAAATTAGCTTGTATCTCCAAAACAACACGTTGTAACTCGAAAAGATTTGGTGTGGTGTGTACATCTAAACATGTAGCCTCAAAAGAGAACCCACAGGAGAATTTTCTTTCGTCAAAATTTTTCAGAAAACCACGTTTTAAGGAAATCCCGCATCGTGCGAAATCATCTTCTTTTTCCTAAACAACATGTTGTAACTCGAAAAGCGTTGGTGTTGCGTGTATGTGTAAGCGTGGAGACTCAAAAGAGAAGGCACAGGAGAGTGTTCTCATGAAAGAATATGTAAGAATACCACGTTAAAAGGAAATACAATTTTGCAGAGTAAAGAAAAATAAGTACATATTGGAAACACTTTAGGAGAAGAAATAATGCATCGTAAAAAATGAGCTTGTATCTCCTAAACAACACGTTGTAACTCGAAAAGATTTAGTGTGTCATGTACGTCTAAAAGTGTAGCCTCAAACGAGAACCCACAGGAGAATTTTCTTTCATCAAAATTTGTCTGAAACCACTTTTTAAGGAAATAGCGCATCGTGCGAAATTATCTTGTTTTTCCTAAACAACACGTTGTAACTCGAAAAGCTTTGGTGTTGCATGTATGTCTAAGCATGTAGCCTCAAAAGAGAATGCACAGGAGAGTTTTCTCTCGAAAGAATATGTAAGAATACCACGTTATAAGGAAATACAGTGTTGCAGAATAAAGACAACTACGTACGTATTGGAAACACTTTAAGAGAAGAAATAACGCATTGTACAAAATTAGCTTGTATCTCCTAAACAACACATTGTAACTCGAAAAGATTTGGTGTGGCTCGTACCTCTACACGTGTAGCCTCAAAAGAGAACCCAGAGGAGAACTTTCTTCCGTCAAAATTTGTCTGAAAACCACGTTTTATGGAAATCTCGCATCGTGCGAAATTATCTTCTTTTTCCTAAACAACACGTTGTAGATCGAAAAGCTTTGGCGTGCGTGTTCGTCTAAGCGTGTAGCCTCAAAAGAGCATGCACAGGAGAGTTTTCCCTCGAAAGAATATGTAAGAATACCACGTTATAAGAAAATACAGTGTTGCAGAGTAAAGATAAATGACATATTGGAAACAATTTAGGGAAGAAATAACGCATCGTACAAAATTTGCTTGTATCTCCTAAACAACACGTTATAACTCGAAAATATTTGGTGTGGCTCGTACTTCTACACTTGTAGCCTCAAAAGAGAACCAACAGGAGAACTTTTTTTCGTCAAAATTTGTCAAAGAACCACGTTTTAAGGAAATCCCGCATCGTGCAAAATTATCTTGTTTTTACTAAACAACACGTTGTAACTCGTAAAGCTTTGGTGTTGCGTGTATGTCTGAGCATGTTGCCTCTAAAGACAATGCACAGGAGAGTTTTCTCTCAAAAGAACATGTAATAATACAACGTTAAAAGGAAATACAGTGTTGCAGAGTAAAGACAAATACGTACGTATTGGAAACACTTTACGAGAAGAAATAACGCATCATACAAAATTAGCTTGTATCTCCTAAACAACACGTGGTAACTCTAAAGGATTTGGTGTGGCGTGTACGTCTAAATGTGTAGCCCCAAAAGTGAACCGACAGGAGAATTTTCTTTCGTCAAAATTTGTCAGAAAACCACGTTTTAAGGAAATCCTGCATCGTGCGAAATTATCTTGTTTTTCCTAAACAACATGTTGTAACTCGAAAAGCTTTGGTGTTGCCTGTATGTCTAAGTGTGTAGCCTCAAAAGAGAACGCACAGGATAGTTTTCTCTCGAAATAATATGTAAGAATACCACGTTATAGGAAACACAGTGTTGCAGAGCAGACAAATATGTACATATTGGAAACACTTTACGAGAAGAAGTAACGCATCGTAGAAAATTAGCTTGTATCTCCTAAACAAAACGTTGTAACTCGAAAAGATTTGGTGCGGCGTGTACGTCTAAACGTGTAGCCTCAAAAGAGAACCCACAGGAGAATTTTCTTTCGTCAAAATTTTTCAGAAAACCACGTTTTAAGGAAATCCCGCATCGTGCCAAATCATCTTCTTTTTCCTGAAAAACATGTTGTAACTCGAAAAGCTTTGGAGTTGGGTGTATGTCTAAGCTTGTAGCCTCAAAAGAGAATGCACAGGAGAGTTTTCTCTCGAAAGAATTTGTAAGAATACCATGTTATGAGAAAATACAGTGTTGCAGAATAAAGACAAATACGTACGTATTGGAAACACTTTAAGAGAGGAAATAACACATCGTACAAAATTATCTTGTATCTCCTAAACAACAATTGGAACTCGAAAAGATTTGTTGTGGCTCGTACTTCTACACGTGTAGCCTCAAAAGAGAACCCACAGGAAAACTCTCTTTCGTCAAAATTTTTCAGAAAACCACGTTTTATGGAAATCTCGCATCGTGCGAAATTATCTTGCTTTTCCTAAACAACACATTGTAACTCGAAAATCTTTGGCGTTGCGTGTATGTCTAAGCGTGTAGCCTCTAAAGAGTACGCACAGGAGAGTTTTCTCTCAAAAGAACATGTAAGAATACAACGTTATAAGGGAATACAGTGTTGCAGAGTAAAGACAAATACATACTTGATGGAAACACTTTACGAGAAGAAATAACACATTGTAAAAAATTAGCTTGTATCTCCTAAACAACACGTGGTAACTCGAAAGGACTTGGTGTGGCGTGTACGTCTAAACGTGTAGCCTGAAAAGAGAACCCATAGGAGAATTTTCTTTCTTCAAAATTTTTCAGAAAATCACGTTTTAACGAAATCCCGCATCCTGCGAAATTATCTTGTTTTTCCTAAACAACAAGTTGTAACTCGAAAAGCTTTGGTGTTGCGTGTATGACTAAGTGTGTAGCCACAAAAGGGAATGCACAGGAGAGTTTTCTCTCGAAAGAATATGTAAGAATACCACGTTATAAGGAAATACAGTGTTGCAGAGTAAAGACAAATACGTACATATTGGAAACACTTTAAAAGAAGAAATATCGCATCATACAAAATTAGCTTGTGTCTCCTAAACAACTCGTTGTAACTCGAAAAGTTTTGGTGTGACGTGTACGTCTCAACGTGTAGCCTCAAAAGAGAACCCACAGGAGAATTTTCTTTCATCAAAATTTGTCAGAAACCACGTTTTAAGGAAATCTCACATTGTGCGAAATTATCTAGTTTTTCCTAAACAACACGTTGTAACTCGAAAATCTTTGGTGTTGTGTGTATGTCTAAGCATGTAGCCTCAAAAGAGAACACACAGGAGAGTTTTCCCTCAAAAGAATATGTAAGAATATCACATTATAAGGAAATACAGTGTTGCAGAGTAAAGACAAATACGTATGTATTGGAAACACTTTACGAGAAGAAATAATGCATCATACAAAATTAGCTCGTATCTCCTAAACAACCGGTTGTAACTCGAAAGGATTTGGTGTGGCGTGTACGGCTAAACGTGTAGCCTCAAAAGAGAACCCACAGGAGAATTTTCTTTCATCAAAATATGTGAGAAAACCACGTTTTAAGGAAATCCCTCATCGTGCAAAATTATCTTGTTTTTCCTAAACAACAAGTTGTAACTCGAAAAGCTTTGGTGTTGCGTGTATGTCTAAGCGTGTAGCCTCAAAAAAGAATGTAAAGGAGAGTTTTTTCTCGAAAGAATATTTAAGAATACCACGTTATAAGGAAATACATTGTTGCAGTGTAAAGACAAATACGTACATATTGGAAACTCTCTACGAGAAGAAATAACGCATCGTAAAAAATTAACTTGTTTCTCCTAAACAACACGTTGTAACTCGAAAAGATTTGGTGTGGCGTGTACGTCTAAACGTGTAGCCTCAAAAGAGAACCCACAGGACAATTTTCTTTCGTTAAATTTTTTTCAGAAAACCGCGTTTTAAGGAAATCCAGCATCGTGCGAAATCATCTTCTTTTTCCTAAACAACATGTTGTAACTCAAAAAGCTTTGGTGGTGCGTGTATGTCTAAGCGTGGAGCCTCAAAAGCGAAGGCACAGGAGAGTTTTCTCTCGAAAGAATATGTAAGAATATACGTTATAAAGAAATACAATTTTGCCGAGTAAAGGCAAATAAGTACATATTGGAAACACTTTAGGAGAAGAAATAACGCATCGGACCAAATTAGCTTGTATCTCCTAAACAACACGTGGTAACTCGAAAAGGTTTGGTTTGGCGTGTACGTCTAAACGTGTAGCCGCAAAAGAGAACACAAAGGAGAATTTTCTTTCCTCATAATTTGTCAGAAAACCACGTTTTAAGGAAATCCCCCATCGTGCGAAATTATCTTGTTTTTCCTAAACAACAACTTGTAACACGAAAAGCTTTGGTGTTGCATGTATGTCTCAGTGTGTAGCCTCAAAAGAGAATGCACAGGAGAGTTTTCTCTCGAAAGAACATGTAAGAATACAACGTTATAAGGAAATACAGTGTTGGAGAGTAAAGACAAATACGTACATATTGGAAACACTTTACGAGAAGAAATGACACATCATAAAATATAAGCTTGTATCTCCTAAACAACAAGTGGTAACTCGAAAAGATTTGGTTTGGCGTGTACGTCTAAAAGTGTAGCCTCAAAGGAGACCCCACAGGAGAATTTTCTTTCTTCAAAATTTGTCAGAAAACCACGATATAAAGAAATCCCTCATCATGCAAAATTATCTTGTTTTTCCTAAACAACATGTTGTAACTCAAAAAACTTTGGTGTTGTTTGTATGTCTAAGCGTGTAGCCTCAAAAGAGGATGTAAAGGAGAGTTTTTTCTAGAAAGAATATGTAAGAATACCACGTTATAAGGAAATAGAGTGTTGCAGAGTAAAGACAGATACGTACATATTGGAAACACTTTACGAGAAGAAATAACGCATCGTAAAAAATTAACTTGTATCTCCTAAACAACAGGTTGTAACTCGAAAAAATTCGGTGTGGCGTGTACATCTAAACGTGTTGCCTCAAAAGAGAACCCACAGGACAATTTTCTTTCGTTAAAAATTTTCAGAAAACCACGTTTTAAGGAAATCCAGCATCGTGCGAAATCATCTTCTTTTTCCTAAACAACATGTTGTAACTCAAAAAGCTTTGGTGTTGCGTGTATGTCTAAGCGTGGAGCCTCAAAAGCGAAGTTACAGGAGAGTTTTCTCTCGAAAGAATATGTAAGAATACCACGTTATAAAGAAATACAATTTTGCAGAGTAAAGGCAAATAAGTACATATTGGAAACACTTTAGGAGAAGAAATAACGCATCATAACGCATCGTACAAAATTAGCTTGCATCTCCTAAACAACACGTGGTAACTCGAAAAGATTTGGTTTGGCGTGTACGTCTAAACGTGTAGCCTCAAAAGAGAACACAAAGGAGAATTTTCTTTCGTCAAAATTTTCAGAAAACCACGTTTTAAGGAAATCCCGCATCGTGCGAAATTATCTTGTTTTTCCTAAACAACACCTAGTAACTCGAAAAGCTTTGGTGTTGCGTGTATGTCTCAGCGTGTAGCCTCAAAAGAGAATGCACAGGAGAGGTTTCTCTCGAAAGATCATGTAAGAATACAACGTTATAAGGAAATACAGTGTTGCAGAGTAAAGACAAATACGTACTTATTGGAAACACTTTACAAGAAGAAATTACGCATCATACAATATTAGCTTGTATGTCCTAAACAAAAAGTGGAAACTCGAAAACATTTGGTTTGGCGTGTACGTCTAAAAGTGTAGCCTCAAAAGAGAACCCACTGGAGAATTTTCTTTCTTCAAAATTTGTCAGAAAACCACGTTTTAACGAAATCCCGCATCCTGTGAAATTATCTTGTTTTTCCTAAACAACAAGTTGTAACTCGAAAAGCTTTGGTGTTGCGTGTATGTCTAAGTGTGTAGCCTCAAAAGGGAATGCACAGGAGAGTTTTCTCTCGAAAGAATATGTAAGAATACCCCGTTATAAGGAAATACAGTGTTGCAGAGTAAAGACAAATACGTACATATTGGAAACACTTTACGAGAAGAATTAACGCATCGTACAAAATTAGCTTGAATCTCCTAAACAACACGTTGTTACTCGAAAAGATTTGGTGTGGCCTGTACGTCTAAACGTGTAGCCTCAAAAGAGATCCCACAGGAGAATTTTCTTTCATCAAAATTTGTCAGAAACCACGTTTTAAGGAAATCTCGCATTGTGCGAAATTATCTAGTTTTTCCTAAACAACACGTTGTAACTCGAAAAGCTCTGGTGTTGCGTGTATGTCTAAGCGTGTAGCCTCAAAAGAGAAAGCACAGGAGAGTTTTCTCTCGAAAGAATATGTAAGAATGCCACGTTATAAGGAAATACAATGTTGCAGAGTAAAGACAAACACATACGTATTGGAAACACTTTACGAGAAGAATTAACGCGTAGTACAAAATTAGCTTGTATCTCCTAAACAACAAGTTGTAACTCGAAAAGATTTGGTGTGGCCTGTACGTCTAAACGTGTAGCCTCAAAGGAGAACCCACAGGAGAATTTTCTTTCATCAAAAGTTTTCACAGAACCAAGTTTTAAGGAAATCCTGCATCGCGTGAAACCATCTTCTTTTTCCTAAACAACATATTGTAACTCGAAAACCTTTAGTGTTGCGTGTATGTCTAAGCGTGGAGCCTCAAAAGAGAAGGCACAGGATAGTTTTCTCTCGAGAGAATATGTAAGAATACCACGTTATTAGGAAATACAATTTTGCAGAGTAAAGACAAATAAGTACATATTGGAAACACTTTACGAGAAGAAATAATACATCATACAAACTTACCTTGTATCTCCTAACAACACGTGGTAACTCGAAAAGATTTGGTTTGGCGTGTACGTCTAAACGTGTAGCCTCAAAAGAGAACCAACAGGAGAATTTTCTTTCATCAAAATTAGATAACCACGTTTTAAGGAAATCCCGCATCGTGCAAAATTATCTTGTTTTTCCTAAACAACACGTTGTAACTCGAAAAGCTTTGGTGCTGCGTGTATATCTAAGCGTGTAGCCTCAAAAGAGAATGCACAGGAGAGTTTTCTCTCAAAGGAACATGTAAGACTACAACGTTATAAGGAAATACAGTGTTGCAGAGTAAAGACAAAAACATAAATATTGGAAACACTTTACGAGAAGAAATGACGCATCATAAAATATAAGCTTGTATCTCCTAAACAACAAGTGGTAACTCGAAAAGATTTGGTTTGGCGTGTATGTCTAAAAGTGTAGCCTCAAAAGAGACCCCACAGGAGAATTTTCTTTCTTCAAAATTTGTCAGAAAACCACGTTATAAGGAAATCCCGCATCCTGGGAAATTATCTTGTTTTTCCTAAACAACAAGTTGTAACTCGAAAAGCTTTGGTGTTTCATGTATGTTTAAGTGTGTAGCCTCTAAAGGGAATGCCCAGGAGAGTTTTCTATCGAACGAATATGTAAGAATACCACGTTATAAGGAAATACAGTGTTGCAGAGTAAAGACAAATACGTACATATTGGAAACACTTTATGAGAAGAAATAACGCATCGTTCAAAATTAGCTTGTATCTCCTAAACAACACGTTGTAACTCGAAAAGATTTGGTGTGGCCCGTATGTCTACACGTGTAGCCTCAAAAGAGAACCCACAGGAGAATTTTCTTTCGTCAAAATTTGTCAGAAAACCACGTTTTAAGGAAATCCCGCATCGTGAGAAATTATCTTGTTTTTCCTAAACAACACGTTGTAACTCGAAAAGCTTTGGTGTTGCGAGTATGTCTAAGCGTGTAGCCTCTAAAGAGTACACACAGGAGTGTTTTCTCTCGAAAGAACATGTAAGAATACAACGTTATAAGGAATACAGTGTTGCAGAGTAAAGACAAAAACATACTTGTTGGAAACACTTTACGAGAAGAAATAACGCATTGTAAAAAATTAGCTTGTATCTCCTAAACAACACGTGGTAACTCGAAAGGACTTGGTGTGGCGTGTACGTCTAAATGTGTAGCCTCAAAAGAGAACCCATAGGAGAATTTTCTTTCATCAAAATTTGTCAGAAAACACGTTGTATGGAAATCTCGCTTCGTGTGAAATTTTCTAGTTTTTCCTAAACAACACATTGTAACTCGAAAAGTTTTGGTGTTGCGTGTATGTCTAAGCGTGTAGCCTCAAAAGAGAACGCACAGGAGAGTTTTCTCTTGAACGAATATGTAAGAATACCACGTTATAAGGAAATACAGTGTTGCACAGAAAAGACAATTACATACCATTGGAAACACTTTAAGAGAAGAAATAATGCATCGTACAAAATTAGCTTGTATCTCCTAAACAACACGTTGTAACTCGAAAAGATTTGGTGTGGCTCGTACGTCTACACGTGTAGCCTCAAAAGAGAACCCACAGGATAACTTTCTTTCTTCAAAATTTTTCAGAAAACCACGTTTTAAGTAAATCCCGCATCGTGAAAATTATCTTGTTTTTCCTTAAAAACACGTTGTAACTCGAAAAGCTTTGTTGTTGCGTGTATGTCTAAGCGTGTAGCCTCTAAAGAGTATGCACAGGAGAGTTTTCTCTAGAAAGAACATGTAAGAATACAACGTTATAAGGAAATACAGTGTTGCAGAGTAAAGACAAATACATACTTGTTGGAAACACTTTACAAGAAGAAATAATGCATCGTAAAAAATTAGCTTGTATCTCCTAAACAACACGTGGTAACTCGAAAGGACTTCATGTGGCGTGTAAGTCTAAACGTGTAGCCTCAAAAGAGAACCAATAGGAGAATTTTCTTTCTTCAAAATTTGTCAGAAAATCACGTTTTAACGAAATCCCGCATCCTGCGAAATTATCTTGTTTTTCCTAAACAACAAGTTGTAACTCGAAAAGCTTTGGTGTTGCGTGTATGTCTACGTGTGTAGCCACAAAAGCGAATGCACAGGAGAGTTTTCTCTCGAAAGAATATGTAAGAATACCACGTTGTAGGAAATACAGTGTTGCAGAGTAAAGACAAATACGTACATATTGGAAACACTTTAAGAGAAGAAATAACGCATCGTACAAAATTAGATTGTATCTCCTAAACATCACGTTGTAACTTGAAAAGATTTGGTGTGATGTATACGTCTAAACGTGTAGCCTTAAAAGAGAACCCACAGGAGAATTTTCTTTCAACAAAATTTGTCAGAAACCACGTTTTAAGGAAATCTCGCATCGTGCGAAATTATCTTGTTTTCCCTAAACAACACGTTGTAACTCGAAAAGCTTTGGTGTTGCATGTATATCTAAGCATGTAGCCTCAAAAGAGAACACACAGGAGAGTTTTCCCTCGAAAGAATATGTAAGAATATCACATTATAAGGAAATACAGAGTTGCAGAGTAAAGACAAATACGTATGTATTGGAAACACTTTACGAGAAGAAATAACGCAACACACATTATTAGCTTGTATCTCCTAAACAACAGGTTGTAACTCGAAAGGATTTGGTGTGGCGTGTACAGCTAAACGTGTAGCCTCAAAAGAGAACCCACAGAAGAATTTTCTTTCGTCAAAATATGTGAGAAAACCACGTTTTAAGGAAATCCCTCATCGTGCAAAATTATCTTGTTTTTCCTAAACAACAAGTTGTAACTCGAAAAGCTTTGGTGTTGGGTGAATGTCTAAGCGTGTAGCCTCAAAAGAGAATATAAAGGAGAGTTTTTTCTAGAAAGAATATGTAAGAATACCACGTTATAAGGAAAAACAGTGTTGCAGAGTAAAGACAAATACGTACATATTGGAAATACTTTATGAGAAGAAATAACGCATCGTAAAAAATTAACTTGTATCTCCTAAACAACACGTTGTAACTCGAAAAGCTTTGGTGTTGCGTGTATATCTAAGCGTGTAGCCTCAAAAGAGAATGCACAGGAGAGTTTTCTCTCAAAGGAACATGTAAGACTACAACGTTATAAGGAAATACAGTGTTGCAGAGTAAAGACAAAAACATAAAAATTGGAAACACTTTACGAGAAGAAATGACGCATCATAAAATATAAGCTTGTATCTCCTAAACAACAAGTGGTAACTCGAAAAGATTTGGTTTGGCGTGTACGTCTAAAAGTGTAGCCTCAAAAGAGACCCCACAGGAGAATTTTCTTTCTTCAAAATTTGTCAGAAAACCACGTTATAAGGAAATCCCGCATCCTGGGAAATTATCTTGTTTTTCCTAAACAACAAGTTGTAACTCGAAAAGCTTTGGTGTTTCATGTATGTTTAAGTGTGTAGCCTCTAAAGGGAATGCCCAGGAGAGTTTTCTATCGAACGAATATGTAAGAATACCACGTTATAAGGAAATACAGTGTTGCAGAGTAAAGACAAATACGTACATATTGGAAACACTTTATGAGAAGAAATAACGCATCGTTCAAAATTAGCTTGTATCTCCTAAACAACACGTTGTAACTCGAAAAGATTTGGTGTGGCCCGTATGTCTACACGTGTAGCCTCAAAAGAGAACCCACAGGAGAATTTTCTTTCGTCAAAATTTGTCAGAAAACCACGTTTTAAGGAAATCCCGCATCGTGAGAAATTATCTTGTTTTTCCTAAACAACACGTTGTAACTCGAAAAGCTTTGGTGTTGCGAGTATGTCTAAGCGTGTAGCCTCTAAAGAGTACACACAGGAGTGTTTTCTCTCGAAAGAACATGTAAGAATACAACGTTATAAGGAATACAGTGTTGCAGAGTAAAGACAAAAACACACTTGTTGGAAACACTTTACGAGAAGAAATAACGCATTGTAAAAAATTAGCTTGTATCTCCTAAACAACACGTGGTAACTCGAAAGGACTTGGTGTGGCGTGTACGTCTAAATGTGTAGCATCAAAAGAGAACCCATAGGAGAATTTTCTTTCATCAAAATTTGTCAGAAAACACGTTGTATGGAAATCTCGCTTCGTGTGAAATTTTCTAGTTTTTCCTAAACAACACATTGTAACTCGAAAAGCTTTGGTGTTGCGTGTATGTCTAATCGTGTAGCCTCAAAAGAGAACGCACAGGAGAGTTTTCTCTTGAACGAATATGTAAGAATACCACGTTATAAGGAAATACAGTGTTGCACAGAAAAGACAATTACGTACCATTGGAAACACTTTAAGAGAAGAAATAATGCATCGTACAAAATTAGCTTGTATCTCCTAAACAACACGTTGTAACTCGAAAAGATTTGGTGTGGCTCGTACGTCTACACGTATAGCCTCAAAAGAGAACCCACAGGATAACTTTCTTTCTTCAAAATTTTTCAGAAAACCACGTTTTATGTAAATCCCGCATCGTGAAAATTATCTTGTTTTTCCTTAAAAACACGTTGTAACTCGAAAAGCTTTGTTGTTGCGTGTATGTCTAAGCGTGTAGCCTCTAAAGAGTATGCACAGGAGAGTTTTCTTTAGAAAGAACATGTAAGAATACAACGTTATAAGGAAATACAGTGTTGCAGAGTAAAGACAAATACATACTTGTTGGAAACACTTTACAGGAAGAAATAATGCATCGTAAAAAATTAGCTTGTATCTCCTAAACAACACGTGGTAACTTGAAAGGACTTCATGTGGCGTGTACGTCTAAACGTGTCGCCTCAAAAGAGAACCAATAGGAGAATTTTCTTTCTTCAAAATTTGTCAGAAAATCACGTTTTAACGAAATCCCGCATCCTGCGAAATTATCTTGTTTTTCCTAAACAACAAGTTGTAACTCGAAAAGCTTTGGTGTTGCGTGTATGTCTACGTGTGTAGCCACAAAAGCGAATGCACAGGAGAGTTTTCTCTCGAAAGAATATGTAAGAATACCACGTTGTAGGAAATACAGTGTTGCAGAGTAAAGACAAATACGTACATATTGGAAACACTTTAAGAGAAGAAATAACGCATCGTACAAAATTAGATTGTATCTCCTAAACATCACGTTGTAACTCGAAAAGATTTGGTGTGATGTATACGTCTAAACGTGTAGCCTTAAAAGAGAACCCACAGGAGAATTTTCTTTCAACAAAATTTGTCAGAAACCACGTTTTAAGGAAATCTCGCATCGTGCGAAATTATCTTGTTTTCCCTAAACAACACGTTGTAACTCGAAAAGCTTTGGTGTTGCATGTATATCTAAGCATGTAGCCTCAAAAGAGAACACACAGGAGAGTTTTCCCTCGAAAGAATATGTAAGAATATCACATTATAAGGAAATACAGAGTTGCAGAGTAAAGACAAATACGTATGTATTGGAAACACTTTACGAGAAGAAATAACGCAACACACATTATTAGCTTATATCTCCTAAACAACAGGTTGTAACTCGAAAGGATTTGGTGTGGCGTGTACAGCTAAACGTGTAGCCTCAAAAGAGAACCCACAGAAGAATTTTCTTTCGTCAAAATATGTGAGAAAACCACGTTTTAAGGAAATCCCTCATCGTGCAAAATTATCTTGTTTTTCCTAAACAACAAGTTGTAACTCGAAAAGCTTTGGTGTTGCGAGTATGTCTATGCGTGTAGCCTCAAAAGAGAATGTAAAGGAGAGTTTTTTCTAGAAAGAATATGTAAGAATACCACGTTATAAGGAAAAACAGTGTTGCAGAGTAAAGACAAATACGTACATATTGGAAATACTTTATGAGAAGAAATAACGCATCGTAAAAAATTAACTTGTATCTCCTAAACAACACGTTGTAACTGGAAAAGATTTGGTGTGGCGTGTACGTCTAAACGTGTAGCCTCAAAAGTGAACCCACCGGACAATTTTCTTTCGTTAAATTTTTTCAGAAAACCACGTTTTAAGGAAATCCCGCATCATGCAAAATCATCTTGTTTTTCCTAAACAACATGTTGTAACTCAAAAAGCTTTGGTGTTGCGTGTATGTTTAAGCGTTGAGCCTCAAAAGCGAAGGCACAGGTGAGTTTTCTCTCGAAAGAATATGTAAGAATACCACGTTATAAAGAAATACAATTTTGCAGAGTAAAGGCAAATAAGTACATATTGGAAACACTTTAGGAAAAGAAATAACGCATCGTACAAAATTAGCTTGTATCTCCTAAACAACACCTTGTAACATGAAAAGTTTTGGTTTGGCGTGTATGTCTAAACGTGTAGCCTCAAAAGAGAACACAAAGGAGAATTTTCTTTCGTCAAAATTTGTCAGAAAACCACGTTTTAAGGAAATCCCGCATAATGCGAAATTATCTTGTTTTTCCTAAACAACACGTTGTAACTCGAAAAGCTTTGGTGTTGCGTGTATGTCTAAGCGTGTAGCCTCAAAAGAGAATGCACAGGAGAATTTTCTCTCAAAAGAACATGTAAGAATACAACGTTATATGGAAATACAGTGTTGCAGAGTAAAGACAAATACGTACATATTGGAAACACTTTACGAGAAGAAATTACGCATCATGAAATATTAGCTTGTATCTCCTAAACAAAAAGTGGAAACTCACAAACATTTCGTTTGGTGTGTATGTCTAAACGTGTAGCCTCAAAAGAGAGCGCACTGGAGAATTTTCTTTCTTCAAAATTTGTCAGAAAACCACGTTTTAACGAAATCCCGCATCCTGCAAAATTATCTTGTTTTTCCTAAACAACAAGTTGTAACTCGAAAAGCTTTGGTGTTGCGTGTATGTCTAAGTGTGTAGCCTCAAAAGGATATGCAAGGAGAGTTTTCTCTCGAAAGAATATGTAAGAATACCACGTTATTAGGAAATACAGTGTTGCAGAGTAAAGACAAATACGTACATATTGGAAACACTTTAAGAGAAGAAATAAAAAATCGTACAAAATTAGCTTGTATCTCCTAAACAACAGGTTGTAACTCGAAAATATTTGGTGTGACGTGTACGTCTAAACGTGTAGCCTCAAAAGAGAACCGACAGGAGAATTTTTTATCGTCAAAATATGTGAGAAAACCACGTTTTAAGGCAATCCCTCATCGTGCAATATTATCTTGTTTTTCCTAAACAACAAGTTGTAACTCGAAATCTTTGGTGTTGTGTGTATGTCTGAGCGTGTAGCCTCAAAAGAGAAGGCAAAGGAGAGTTTTTTCTCGAAAGAATATGTAAGAATACCACGTTATAAGGAAATACAGTGTTGCAGAGTAAAGACAAATACGTACATATTGGAAACACTTTAGAGAAGAAATAACGCATCATACAAAATTAGCTTGTATCTCCTAAACAACACGTTGTAACTCGAAAAGATTTGATGTGGTATGTACGTATAAAAGTGTAGCCTCAAAAGAGAACCCACAGGAGAATTTTCTTTGGTCAAATTTGTCAGAAAACCACATATGAAGGAAATCCTGCATCGTGGGAAATTATCTTGTTTTTCCTAAACAACACGTTGTAACTCGAAAAGATTTGGTGTTGCGTGTTTGTCTCAGTGTGTAGCTTCAAAAGAGAACACACAGTAGAGTTTTCACTAGAAAAAATATGTAAGAATACCAGGTTATAAGGAAATACAGTGTTGCAGAGTAAAGACAAATACGTACTTATTGGAAACACTTTACAAGAAGAAATAACGCATCATACAAAATTAGCTTGTATCTCCTAAACAACAGGTTGTAACTCGAAAGGATTTGGTGTGGCATGTACGTCTAAACGTGTAGCCTCAAAAGAGAACCCACAGGAGAATTTTCTATCGTCAAAATTTGTGAGAAAACCACGTTTTAAGGAAATCCCTCATCGTGAAAAATTATCTTGTTTTTCTTAAACAACACGTTGTAACTCGAAAAGCTTTGGTGTTGCGTGTATGTCTAAGCATGTAGCCTCAAAAGAGAACGCAAAGGAGAGTTCTTTCTCGAAAGAATATATAAGAATACCACGTTATAAGGAAATACAGTGTTGTAGAGTAAAGACAAATACGTACATATTGGAAACACTTTACGAGAAGAAAAAACACATCGTACAAAATTAGCTTGTATCTCCTAAACACACGTTGTAACTCTAAATGATTTGGTGTGGCGTGTACGTCTAAATGTGTAGCCTCAAAAGAGAATCCACAGGAGAATTTTCTTTGGTCAAATTTGTCAGAAAACCACGTATTAAGGAAATCCCGCATCGTGCGAAATTATCTTGTTTTTCCTAAACAACGCGTTGTAACTCGAAAAGCTTTGGTGTTGCGTGTATGTCTAAGCGTGTAGCCTCAAAAGAGAACACACAGGAGAGTTTTCTCTCGAAAGAATATGTAAGAATACCACGTTATAAGGAAGTACACTGTTGCAGAATAATGACAAATACTTACATATTGGAAACCCTTAAACTTTACGAGATTAAATAAAGCATCGTACAAAATTAGCTTGTATCTCCTAAACAACACGTTGTAACTCGAAAAGATTTGATGTGGCGTGTACATCTAAACGTGTAGCCTCAAAAGAGAACCACAGAACAATTTTCTTTCGTCAAAATTTGTCAGAAAACCACGTTTTAAGGAAATCCCGCATCGTGAGAAATTATCTTGTTCTTCCTAAAAAACACGTTGTAACTCGAAAAGCTTTGGTGTTGCGTGTATGTCTAAGCATGTAGCCTCAAAAGAGAACGCACAGGAGAGTTTTCTCTCGAAAGAATATGGAAGAATACCACGTTATAAGGAAATACAGTGTTGCAGAGTAAAGACAAATACATACTTATTGGAAACACTTTAAGAGAAGAAATAACGCATCGTTCAAAATTAGCTTGTATCTCCTAAACAACAGGTTGTAACTCGAAAAGATTTGATGTGGCGTGTACGGCTAAACGTGTAGCCTCAAAAGAGAAACCACAAGGAGAATTTTCTTTGGTCAAAATTTGTCAGAAAACCACGTATTAAGGAAACCCCGCATCGTGTGAAATTATCTTGTTCTTCCAAAACAACAAGTTGTAACTCGAAAAGCTTTGGTGTTGCTTGTATGTCTAAGCGTGTAGCCTCAAAAGAGAATGCACAGGAGAGTTTTCTCTCGAAAGAATATGCAAGAATACCACGTTATGAGGAAAACAGTGTTGCAGAGTAAAGGCAAATACGTATGAATTGGAAACACTTAAACTTTACGAGAAGAAATAACGCATCTTAAAAAATTAGCTTGTATCTCCTAAACAACACGTTGTAACTCAAAAAGATTTGGTGTGGCGTGTACGTCTACACGTGTAGCCTCAAAAGAGAACCCACAGAATAACTTTCTTTCTTCAAAATTTTTCAGAAAACCACGTTTTAAGTAAATCCCGCATCGTGAAAATTATCTTGTTTTTCCTTAAAAACACGTTGTAACTCGAAAAGCTTTGTTGTTGCGTGTATGTCTAAGCGTGTAGCCTCAAAAGAGAACGCACAGGGGAGTTTTCTCTCGAAAGAATATGTAAGAATACCACGTTATTAGGAAATAGAGAGTTGCAGAGTAAAGACAAAAACGTATGTATTGGAAACACTTAAACTTTACGAGAAGAAATAACGCATCGTAAAAAAAATTAGCTTGTATCTCCTAAACAGCACGGTATAACTCAAAAAGATTTGGTGTGGTGTGTACGTCTAAAGGTGTAGCCTCAAAAGAGAACCCACAGGAGAATTTTCTTTTGTCAAAATTTGTCAGAACACCACGTTTTAAGGAAATCCTGCATCGTGGGAAATTATCTTGTTCTTCCTAAACAACACGTTGTAACTAGAAAAGCTTTGCTGTTGCGTGTATGTCTAAGCTTGTAGCCTCAAAAGAGAACGCACAGGAGAGTTTTCTCTCAAAAGAATATGAAAGAATACCACGTTATAAGGAAATACAGTGTTGCAGAGTAAAGACAAACACGTATGTATTGGAAACCCTTAAACTTTACGAGATGAAATAAAGCATCGTACAAAATTAGATTGTATCTCCTAAACAACACGTTGTAACTCGAAAAGATTTGGTGTGGCATGTATGTCTAAACGTGTAGCCTCAAAAGAGAACCCACAGGACAATTTTCTTTCGTCAAAATTTTTCAGAAAACCACGTTTTAAGGAAATACCGCATCGTGAGAAATTATCTTGTTCTTCCTAAACAACACGTTTTAACTCGAAAAGCTTTGGTGTTGGGTGTATGTCTAAGCGTGTAGCCCCAAAAGAGAACGCATAGGAGAGTTTTCTCTCGAAAGAATATGTAAGAATACCACGTTATAAGGAAATACAGTGTGGCAGAGTAAAGACAAATACGTACGTACTGGAAACACTTTATGAGAGAAATAACGCATCTTGCAAAATTAGCTTGTATGTCCTAAACAACATGTTGTAACTTGAAAAGATTTGGTGTGGCGTGTACGTCTAAACGTGTATCCTCAAAAGAGAACCCACAGGAGAGTTTTCTTTCGTCAAAATTTGTCAGAAAACCACGTTTTAAGGAAATCCCGCATCGTGCGAAATTATCTTGTTTTTCCTAAACAACACGTTGTAACTCGAAAAGCTTTGGGGTTGCGTGTATGTCTAAGTGTGTAGCCTCTAAAGGGAATGCAAGGAGAGTTTTCTCTCGAAAGAATATGTAAGAATACCACGTTATAAGGAAATACAGTGTTGCAGCGTAAAGACAAATACGTACATATTGTAAACACTTTAAGAGAAGAAATAAAAATTCGTACAAAATTAGCTTGTATCTCATAAACAACACGTTGTAACTCGAAAATATTTGGTGTGACGTGTACGTCTAAACGTGTAGCCTCAAAAGAGAACCGACAGGAGAATTTTTTATCGTCAAAATATGTACGAAAACCACGTTTAAAGGAAATCCCTCAGCGTGCAAAATTATCTTGTTTTTCCTAAACAACAAGTTGTAACTCGAAAAGTTTTGGTGTTTCGTGTATGTCTAAGCGTGTAGCCTCAAAAGAGAATGCAAAGGAGAGTTTTTTCTCGAAAGAATATGTAAGAATACCACGTTATAAGGAAATACAGTGTTGCAGAGTAAAGACAAATACGTACATATTGGAAACACTTTACGAGAAGAAATAATGCATCATACAAAATTAGCTTGTATCTCCTAAACAACACGTTGTAACTCGAAAAGATTTGATGTGGTGTGTACGTCTAAACGTGTAGCCTCAAAAGAGAACACACAGGAGAATTTTTTTTGGTCAAATTTGTCAGAAAACCACGTATTAAGGAAATCCTGCATTGTGGGACATTATCTTGTTTTTCCTAAACAACACGTTTTAACTCGAAAAGGTTTGGTGTTGCGTGTTTGTCTCAGTGTGTAGCATCAAAAGAGAACACACAGGAGAGTTTTCATTAGAAAGAATATGTAAGAATACCAGGTTATAAGGAAATACAGTGTTGCAGAGTAAAGACAAATACGTACTTATTGGAAACACTTTACGAGAAGCAATAACGCACCATACAAAATTAGCTTGTATCTCCTAAACAACAGGTTGTAACTCGAAAGGATTTGGTGTGGCATGTACGTCTAAACGTGTAGCCTCAAAAGCGAACCCACAGGAGAATTTTCTATCGTCAAAATTTGTGAGAAAACTACGTTTTAAGGAAATCCCTCATCGTGCAAAATTATCTTGTTTTTCTTAAACAACACGTTGTAACTCGAAAAGCTTTGGTGTTGCGTGTATGTCTAAGCATGTAGCCTCAAAAGAGAAGGCAAAGGATAGTTCTTTCTCGAAAGAATATATAAGAATACCACGTTATAAGTAAATACAGTGTTGCAGAGTAAAGACAAATACGTACATATTGGAAACACTTTACGAGAAGAAATAACGCATCGTACAAAATTAGCTTGTATCTCGTAAACAACACGTTGTAACTCTAAATGATTTGGTGTGGCATGTACGTCTAAACGTGTAGCCTCAAAAGAGAACCCACAGGAGAATTTTCTTTGGTCAAATTTGTCAGAAAACCACGTATTAAGGAAATCCTGCATCGTGCGAAATTATCTTGTTTTTCCTAAACAACACGTTTTAACTCGAAAAGCTTTGGTGTTGCGTGTATGTCTCAGCATGTAGCCTCAAAAGAGAACACAGGAGAGTTTTCTCTCAAAAGAATATGTAAGAATACCACGTTATAAGGAAATACAGTGTTTCAGAGTAAAGACAAATAGGTACGTATTGGAAACCCTTAAACTTTACGAGATGAAATAAAGCATCGTACAAAATCAGCTCGTATCTCCTAAACAACACGTTGTAACTCGAAAAGACTTTGTGTGGCGTGTACGTCTAAACGTGTAGCCTCAAGAGAGAACCCATAGGAGAATTTTCTTTCGTCAAATATTCAGAAAACCACGTTTATGAAATCCCGCATCGTGCGAAATTATCTTGTTTTTCCTAAACAACGTGTTGTAATTCGAAAAGCTTTGGTGTTGGGTGTATGTCTAAGTGTGTAGCCTCAAAAGAGAACACACAGGAGAGTTTTCTCTCGAAAGAATATGTAAGAATACCACGTTATAAGGAAGTACACTGTTGCAGAATAATGACAAATACTTTCGGATTGGAAACCCTTAAACTTTACGAGATGAAATAAAGCATCGTACAAAATTAGCTTGTATCTCCTAAACAACACGTTGTAACTCGAAAAGATTTGGTGTGGCGTGTACATCTAAACGTGTAGCCTCAAAGAGAACCACAGGACAAATTTCTTTCGTCAAAATTTGTCAGAAAACCACGTCTTAAGGAAATCCCGCATCGTGAGAAATTATCTTGTTCTTCCTAAAAAACATCTTGTAACTCGAAAAGCTTTGGTGTTGCGTGTATGTCTAAGCATGTAGCCTCAAAAGAGAACGCACAGGAGAGTTTTCTCTCAAAAGAATATGTAAGAATACCACGTTATAAGGAAACACAGTGTTGCAGAGTAAAGACAAATATGTACTTATTGGAAACACTTTACGAGAAGAAATAACGCATCGTAAAAAAATTAGCTTGTATCTCCTAAACAACAGGTTGTAACTCGAAAAGATTTGGTGTGGCGTGTACGGCTAAAGGTGTAGCCTCAAAAGAGAACGTACAGGAGAATTTTCTTTGGTTAAAATTTGTCAGAAAACCACGTACTAAGGAAACCCCGCATCGTGCGAAATTATCTTGTTTTTCCTAAACAACACATTGTAACTCGAAAAGCTTTGGTGTTGCGTGTATGTCTAAGCATGTAGCCTCAATAGAGAACGCACAGGAGAGTTTTCTCTCGAAAGAATAGTTAAGAATACCACTTTATAAGGAAGTACAGTGTTGCTGAGTAAAGACAAAAGCGTACATATTGGAAACACTTAAACTTTACGAGATGTATTAAAGCGTCGTACAAAATTAGCTTGTATCTCCTAAACAACACGTTTTTACTGGAAAAGATTTGGTGTGGCTTGTACGTCTAAACGTGTAGCCCCAAAAGAGAACCCACAGGACAATTTTCTTTCGTCAAAATTTGTCAGCAAACCTCGTTTTAAGGAAATCCCGCATCGTGAGAAATTATCTTGTTCTTCCTAAACAACACGTTGTAACTCGAAAAGTTTTGGTGTTGCATGTATGTCTAAGCGTGTAGCCTCAAAAGAGAACGCACAGGAGAGTTTTCTATCGAAAGAATATGTAAGAATACCACGTTATTAGGAAAACAGTGTTGCAGAGTAAAGGCAAATACGTACGTATTGGAAACACTTAAACTTTACGAGAAGAAATAACGCATCTTAAAAAATTAGCTTGTATCTCCTAAACAACACGTTGTAACTCGAAAAGATTTGGTGTGGCGTGTACGTCTAAACGTGTAGCCTCAAAAGAGAAACCTCGGGAGTATTTTCTTTCGTCAAAATTTGTCAGAAAACCACGTTTTAAGGAAATCCCGCATCGTGCTAAATTATCTTGTTTTTCCTAAACAACACATTGTAACTCGAAAAGCTGTGGTGTTGCCTGTATGTCTAAGCGTGTAGCCTCAAAAGAGAATGCACAGGAGAGTTTTCTCTCGAAAGAATATGTAAGAATACCACGTTATAAGGAAATACAGAGTTGCAGTGTAAAGACAAAAACGTATGTATTGGAAACACTTAAACTTTATGAGAAGAAATAACGCATCGTAAAAAAAAATTAGCTTGTATCTCCTAAACAGCACGGTGTAACTCAAAAAGATTTGGTGTGGTGTGTACGTCTAAAGGTGTAGCCTCAAAAGAGAACCCACAGGAGTATTTTCTTTCATCAAAATTTGTCAGAACACCACGTTTTAAGGAAATCCCGCATCGTGGGAAATTATCTTGTTTTTCCTAAACAACATGTTGTAACTCGAAAGGCTTTGCTGTTGCGTGTATGTCTAAGCGTGTAGCCTCAAAAGAGAATGCACAGGAGAGTTTTCTCTCGAAAGAATATGAAAGAATACCACGTTATAAGGAAATACAGTGTTACAGAGTAAAGACAAACACGTATGTATTGGAAACCCTTAAACTTTACGAGATGAATTAAAGCATCGTACAAAATTAGCTTGTATCTCCTAAACAACACGTTGTAACTCGAAAAGATTTGGTGTGCCATGTACGTCTAAACGTGTAGCCTCAAAAGAGAACCCACAGGACAATTTCCTTTCGTCAAAATTTTTCAGAAAACCACGTTTTAAGGAAATCGCGCATCGTGAGAAATTATCTTGTTCTTCCTAAACAACACGTTTTAACTCGAAAAGCTTTGGTGTTGGGTGTATGTCTAAGCATGTAGGCCCAAAAGAGAACGCATAGGAGAGTTTTCTCTCGAAAGAATATATAAGAATACCACGTTATAAGGAAATACAGTGTGGCAGAGTAAAGACAAATACGTACATACTGGAAACACTTTATGAGAGAAATAACGCATCTTGCAAAATTTGCTTGTATGTCCTAAACAACATGTTGTAACTCGAAAAGATTTGGTGTGGCGTGTACGTCTAAACGTGTATCCTCAAAAGAGAACCCACAGGAGAGTTTTCTTTCATCAAAATTTGTCAGAAAACCACGTTTTAAGGAAATCCCGCATCGTGTGAAATTATCTTGTTTTTCCTAAACAACACGTTGTAACTCGAAAAGCTTTGGTGTTGCGTGTATGTCTAAGTGTGTAGCCTCTAAAAGGAATGCAAGGAGAGTTTTCTCTCGAAAGAATATGTAAGAATACCACGTTATAAGGAAATACAGTGTTGAAGAGTAAAGACAAATACGTACATATTGTAAAACTTTAAGAGAAGAAATAAAAAATCATACAAAATTAGCTTGTATCTCCTAAACAACACGTTGTAACTCGAAAATATTTGGTGTGATGTGTACGTCTAAATGTGTAGCCTAAAAAGAGAACCGACAGGAGACTTTTTTATCGTCAAAATATGTAAGAAAACCACGTTTTAAGGAAATCCCTTATCGTGCAAAATTATCTTGTTTTTCCTAAACAATGCGTTGTAACTCGAAAAGCTTTGGAGTTGCGTGTATGTCTAAGCGTGTAGACTCAAAGAGAGCACACAGGAGAGTTTTCTCTAAAAAGAATATGTAAGAATACCACCTTATAAGGAAATACAGTGTTGCAGAGTAAAGACAAATACGTACTTATTGGAAACACTTTATGAGAAGAAAAAACGCATCGTAAAAAATTAGCTTGTATCTCCTAAACAACACGTTGTAACTCGAAAAGATTTGGTGTGACCTGTACGTCTAAACGTGTAGCCTCAAAAGAGAACACACAGGAGAATTTTCTTTGGTCAAAATTTGTCAGAAAACCACGTATTAAGGAAATCCCGCATCGTGCGAAATTATCTTGTTTTTCCTAAACAACGCTTTGTAACTCGAAAAGCTTTAGTGTTGCGTGTATGTCTAAGCGTGTAGCCTCAAAAGAGAACACACAGGAGAGTTTTCTCCCGAAAGAATATGTAAGAATACCACATTATAAGGAAGTACACTGTTGCAGAATAATGACAACTACTTTCGTATTGGAAACCCTTAAACTTTACGAGATGAAATAAAGCATCGTACAAAATTAGCTTGTATCTCCTAAACAACACGTTGTAACTCGAAAAGATTTGGTGTGGCGTGTACATCTAAACGTGTAGCCTCAAAGAGAACCACAGGACAAATTTCTTTCGTCAAAATTTGTCAGAAAACCACGTTTTAAGGAAATACCGCATCGTGAGAAATTACCTTGTTCTTCCTAAAAAACACGTTGTAACTCGAAAAGCTTTGGTGTTGCGTGTATGTCTAAGCATGTAGCCTCAAAAGAGAACGCACAGGAGAGTTTTCTCTCGAAAGAATATGTAAGAATACCACGTTATGAGGAAACACAGTGTTGCAGAGTAAAGACAAATACGTACTTATTGGAAACACTTTACGAGAAGAAATAACGCATCGTAAAAAAATTAGCTTGTATCTCCTAAACAACAGGTTGTAACTCGAAAAGATTTGGTGTGGCGTGTACGGCTAAACGTGTAGCCTCAAAAGAGAACCCACAGGAGTATTTTCTTTCATCAAAATTTGTCAGAAAACCACGTTTTAAGGAAATCCCGCATCGTGCTAAATTATCTTGTTTTTCCTAAACAACACATTGTAACTCGAAAAGCTGTGGTGTTGCCTGTATGTCTAAGCGTGTAGCCTCAAAAGAGAACGCACAGGAGAGTTTTCTCTCGAAAGAGTATGTAAGAATACCACGTTATAAGGAAATACAGAGTTGCAGTGTAAAGACAAAAACGTATGTATTGGAAACACTTAAAATTTACGGGAAGAAAAAATGCATCGTAAAAAAAATTAGCTTGTATCTCCTAAACAACATGGTGTAACTCAAAAAGATTTGGTGTGGTGTGTACGTCTAAAGGTGTAGCCTCAAAAGAGAACCCACAGGAGAATTTTCTTTCATCAAAATTTGTCAGAACACCACGTTTTAAGGAAATCCCGCATCGTGGGAAATTATCTTGTTCTTCCTAAACAACATGTTGTAACTCGAAAAGCTTTGCTGTTGCGTGTATGTCTAAGCGTGTAGCCTCAAAAGAGAACGCACAGGAGAGTTTTCTCTCGAAAGAATATGAAAGAATACCACGTTATAAGGAAATACAGTGTTGCAGAGTAAAGACAAACACGTATGTATTGGAAACCCTTAAACTTTATGAGATGAAATAAAGCATAGTACAAAATTAGCTTGTATCTCCTAAACAACACGTTGTAACTCGAAAAGATTTGGTGTGGCATGTACGTCTAAACCTGTAGCCTCAAAAGAGAACCCACAGGACAATTTTCTTTCGTCAAAATTTTTCAGAAAACCACGTTTTAAGAAAATCGCGCATCGTGAGAAATTATCTTGTTCTTCCTAAACAACACGTTTTAACTCGAAAAGCTTTGGTGTTGGGTGTATGTCTAAGCATGTAGCCCCAAAAGAGAATGCATAGGAGAGTTTTCTCTCGAAAGAATATGTAAGAATACCACGTTATAAGGAAATACAGTGTGGCAGAGTAAAGACAAATACGTACATACTGGAAACACTTTATGAGAGAAATAACGCATCTTGCAAAATTAGCTTGTATGTCCTAAACAACATGTTGTAACTCGAAAAGATTTGGTGTGGCGTGTTCTTCTAAACGTGTATCCTCAAAAGAGAACCCACAGGAGAGTTTTCTTTCGTCAAAATTTGTCAGAAAACCACGTTTTAAGGAAATCCCGCATCGTGCGAAATTATCTTGTTTTTCCTAAACAACACGTTGTAACTCGAAAAGCTTTGGGGTTGCGTGTA
The DNA here is from genome assembly GCF_947179515.1 of Apodemus sylvaticus. Lineage (NCBI taxonomy): Eukaryota > Metazoa > Chordata > Mammalia > Rodentia > Muridae > Apodemus > Apodemus sylvaticus. Next base: position 1,856,427 of record NW_026263195.1, read on the forward strand.
TGTCTAAGTGTGTAGCCTCTAAAGGGAATGCAAGGAGAGTTTTCTCTCGAAAGAATATGTAAGAATACCACGTTATAAGGAAATACAGTGTTGCAGATTAAAGACAAATACGTACATATTGTAAAACTTTAAGAGAAGAAATAAAAAATCGTACAAAATTAGCTTGTATCTCCTAAACAACACGTTGTAACTCGAAAATATTTGGTGTGACGTGTACGTCTAAACGTGTAGCCTCAAAAGAGAACCGACAGGAGAATTTTTTATCGTCAAAATATGTAAGAAAACCACGTTATAAGGAAATCCCTTATCGTGCAAAATTATCTTGTTTTTCCTAAACAATGCGTTGTAACTCGAAAAGCTTTGGTGTTGCGTGTATGTCTAAGCGTGTAGACTCAAAAGAGAGCGCACAGGAGAGTTTTCTCTAAAAAGAATATGTAAGAATACCACCTTATAAGGAAATACAGTGTTGCAGAGTAAAGACAAATACGTACTTATTGGAAACACTTTATGAGAAGAAATAACGCATCGTAAAAAATTAGCTTGTATCTCCTAAACAACACGTTGTAACTCGAAAAGATTTGGTGTGACCTGTAGGTCTAAACGTGTAGCCTCAAAAGAGAACCCACAGGAGAATTTTCTTTGGTCAAAATTTGTCAGAAAACCACATATTAAGGAAATCCCGCATCGTGCGAAATTATCTTGTTTTTCCTAAACAACGCGTTGTAACTAGAAAAGCTTTGGTGTTGCGTGTATGTCTAAGCGTGTAGCCTCAAAAGAGAACACACAGGAGAGTTTTCTCTCGAAAGAATATGTAAGAATACCACGTTATATGGAAGTACACTGTTGCAGAATAATGACAAATACTTTCATATTGGAAACCCTTAAACTTTACGAGATGAAATAAAGCATCGTAAAAAATTAGCTTGTATCTCCTAAACAACACGTTGTAACTCGAAAGGATTTGGTGTGGCGTGTACATCTAAACGTGTAGCCTCAAAGAGAACCACAGGACAAATTTCTTTCGTCAAAATTTGTCAGAAAACCACGTTTTAAGGAAATCCTGCATCGTGAGAAATTATCTTGTTCTTCCTAAAAAAAACGTTGTAACACGAAAAGCTTTGGTGTTGCGTGTATGTCTAAGCATTTAGCCTCAAAAGAGAACGCACAGGAGAGTTTTCTCTCGAAAGAATATGCAAGAATACCACGTTATAAGGAAAACAGTGTTGCAGAGTAAAGGCAAATACATACGTATTGGAAACACTTAAACTTTACGAGAAGAAATAACGCATCTTAAAAAATTAGCTTGTATCTCCTAAACAACACGTTGTAACTCGAAAAGATTTGGTGTGGCATGTACGTCTAAACGTGTAGCCTCAAAAGAGAACCCTCAGGAGTATTTTCTTTTGTCAATATTTGTCAGAAACCACGTTTTAAGGAAATACTGCATCGTGCGTTATTATCTTGTTTTTCCTAAAAAACACGTTGTAACTCGAAAAGCTGTGGTGTTGCGTTTTTGTCTAAGCGTGTAGCCTCAAAAGAGAACGCACAGGAGAGTTTTCTCTCGAAAGAATATGTAAGAATACCACGTTATAAGGAAATACAGAGTTGCAGAGTAAAGACAAAAACGTATGTATTGGAAAAACTGAAACTTTACGAGAAGAAATAACGCATCGTAAAAAAAATTTGCTTGTATCTTCTAAACAGCACGGTGGAACTCAAAAAGATTTGGTGTAATGTGTACGTCTAAAGATGTAGCCTCAAAAGAGAACCCACAGGTGAATTTTCTTTCATCAAAATTTGTCAGAAACCACGTTTTAAGGAAAACTAGCATCGTGCGAAATTATCTTGTTTTTTCTAAACAACAAGTTGTAACTCGAAAAGCTCTGGAGTTGCGTGTATGTCTAAGCATGTAGCCTCAAAAGAGAATGCACAGGAGAGTTTTCTCTCGAAAGAATATGTAAGAATACCACGTTATAAGGAAATACGGTGTTGCAGAGTAAAGACAAACACGTATGTATTCGAAACACTTTACGTAAAGAATTAACGCATAGTACAAAATTAGCTTGTATCTCCTAAACAACATGTTGTAACTCGAAAAGATTTGGTGTGGCATGTACGTCTAAACGTGTAGCCTTAAAAGAGAACCCACAGGAGAATTTTCTTTCGTTAAAATTTTTCAGAAAACCACGTGTTAAGGAAATCCCGCATCGTGCAAAATCATCTTCTTTTTCCTAAACAACATGTTGTAACTCGAAAAGCTTTGGTGTTACGCGTATGTCTAAGCGTGGAGCCTCAAAAGAGAAGGCACAGGAGAGTTTTCTCTCGAAAGAAAATGTAAGAATACCACGTTATAAAGAAATACAATTTTGCAGAGTAAAGGCAAATAAGTACATATTGGAAACACTTTACAAGAAAAAATAACGCATCGTACAAAATAAGCTTGTATCTCCTAAACAACACGTGGTAACTCGAAAAGATTTGATGTGACGTGTACGTCTAAACGTGTAGCCTCAAAAGATAACCCACAGGAGAATTTTCTTTTGTCAAAATTTGTCAGAAAACCACGTTTTAAGGAAATCCCGCATCGTGCGAAATTATCTTTTTATTCATAAACAACATGTTGTAACTTGAAAAGCTTTGGTGTTGCGTGTATGTCTCCGCGTGTAGCCTCAAAAGGGAACGCACAGGATAGTTTTCTCTCGAAAGAATGTGTAAGAATACCACGTTATAAGGAAATACAGTGTTTCAGAGTAAAGACAAATACTTACGTATTGGAAACACCTTACGAGTAGAATTAACGCATCGTACAAAATTAGCTTGTATCTCCTAAAAAGCACGTTGTAACTCGAAAACATTTGGTGTGGCGTGTACGACTAAATGTGTAGCCTCAAAAGAGAACCCACAGGAGAATTTTCTTTCCTCAAAATTTTTCAGAAAACCACGTCTTAAGGAAATCCCGCATCGTGCGAAATCATCTTCTTTTTCCTAAACAACATGTTGTGACTCGAAAAGCTTTAGTGTTGCGTGTATGTGTAAGCCTGGAGCCTCAAAAGAGAAGGCACAGGAGAGTTTTCTCTTGAAAGAATATGTAAGAATACCACGTTATTAGGAAATACAATTTTGCAGAGTAAATACAAATAAGTATATATTGGGAACACTTTACGAGAAGAAATAACGCATCGAACAAAATTAGCTTATATCTCCTAAACAACACGTGGTAACTCGAAAAGATTTGGTTTGACGTGTATATCTAAAGGTGTAGCCTCAAAGAAGAACAAAAAGGAGAATTTTCTTTCGTCAAAAATTTGTCAGAAAACCACGTTTTAAGGAAATACCGCATCTTGCGAAATTATCTTGTTTTTCCTAAACAACACGTGGTAACTCGAAAAGCTTTGGTGTTGCGTGTTTGTCTAAGCGTGTAGCCTCAAAAGAGAATGCACAGGAGAGTTTTCTCTCGATAGAACATGTAAGAATTCAACGTTATAAGGAAATACAGTGTTGCAGAGCAAAGACAAATACGTACATATTGGAAACACTTTACGAGAAGAAATTAAGCATCATACAATATTAGCTTGTATCTCCTAAACAACAAGTGGAAACTCGAAAATATTTGGTTTGGCGTGTACGTGTAAAAGTTTAGCTTCAAAAGAGAACCCACTGGAGAATTTTCTTTCGTCAAAATTTGTCAGAAAACCACGTTTTAAAGAAATCCCGCATCCTGCGAAATTATCTTGTTTTTCCTAAACAACACGTTGTAACTCGAAAAGCTTTGGTGTTGCGTGTATGTCTCTGTGTGTAGCCTCAAAAGAGACCGCACAGGAGAGTTTTCACTCGAAAGAATATGTAAGAGTACCAGGTTGTAAGGAAATACAGTGTTGCAGAATAAAGACAAATACGTACGTATTGGAAACACTTTACGAGAAGAAATAACGCATCATACAAAATTAGCTGTATCTCCTAAAAAACACGTTGTAACTCGAAAAGATTTGGTGTGGCGTGTACGTCTAAACGTGTAGCCTCAAAAAGAGAACCCACAGGAGAATTTTCTTTGGTCAAATTTGTCAGAAAACCACGTATTAAGGAAATCCTGCATCATGCGAAATTATCTTGTTTTTCCTAAACAACACGTTGTAACTTGAAAAGCTTTGGTGTTGCGTGTATGTCTCAGCGTGTAGCCTCAAAAGAGAACACACAGGAGAGTTTTCTCTCAAAAGAATATGTAAGAATACAACGTTATAAGGAAATACAGTGTTGCAGAGTAAAGACAAATACGTTCATATTGGAAACCCTTAAACTTTACGAGATGAAAGAAAGCATCGTACAAAATGAGCTCGTATCTCCTAAACAACACGTTGTAACTCGAAAGGATTTGGTGTGGCGTGTACGTCTAAATGTGTAGCCTCAAAAGAGAACAGATAGGAGAATTACTTTCGTCAAAATTTTCAGAAAACCACGTTTTAAGGAAATCCCGCATCGTGCGAAATTATCTTGTTTTTCTTAAACAACACGTTGTAATTCGAAAAGCTTTTGTGTTGCGTGTATGTCTCAGCGTGTAGCCTCAAAAGAGAACACACAGGAGAGTTTTCTCTCGAAAGAATATGTAAGAATACCACGTTATAAGGAAATACAATTTTTCAGAATAAAGACAAATGAGTACACATTGGAAACACTTTACGAGAAGAAATTATGCATCATACAAAATTAGCTTGTATCTCCTAAACAACACGTTGTAACTCAAAAGGATTTGGTGTGTCGTATACGTCTAAACGTATAGCCTCAAAAGAGAACCCACAGGAGAATTTTCTTAAGTCAAAATTTGTCAAAAAACCACGTTTTAAGGAAATCCCGCATCCTGCGAAATTATCTTGTTTTTCCTAAACAACACGTTTTAACTCGAAAAGCTTTGGTGTTGCGTGTATGTCTAAGCATGTAGCCTCAAAAGAGAATGCACAGGAGAGTTTCCTCTCGAAAGAATATGTACGAATACCATGTTATAAGGAAATACAGTGTTGCAGAGTAAAGACAAATACGTACGTATTGGAAACCCTTAAACTTTATGGGATGAAATAAAGCATCGTACAAAATGAGCTCGTATCTCCTAAACAACATGTTGTAACTCGAAAAGATTTGGTGTGGCATGTACGTCTAAACGTGTAGCCTCAAAAGGGAACCCACAGGAGAATTTTCTTTCGTCAAAATTTGTCAGAACACCAAGTTTTGAGGAAATCCCGCATCGTGCGAGATTATCTTGTTTTTCATAAACAACACGTTGTAACTTGAAAAGCTTTGGTGTTGCCTGTATGTCTAAGTGTGTAGCCTCAAAAGGGAACGCACAGGATAGTTTTCTCTCGAAAGAATATGTAAGAATACCACGTTATAAGGAAATACAGTGTTGCAGAGTAAAGACAAATACGTACGTATTGGAAACACTTTACGAGAAGAAATAAAGCATCGTAAAAAATTAGCCTGTATTTCCTAAACAACACGTGGCAACTCAAAAGGATTAGGTGTGACATGCACGTCGAAACGTGAAGCCTCAAAAGAGAACCAACCGAATAATTTCCTTTCGTCAAAATTTGTCAGAAAACCATGTTTTAAAGAAATCCGGCATCGTGCGAAAGTATCTTGTTTTTTATAAACAACACGTTGTAACTCAAAAAGCTTTGGTGTTGCCTGTATGTCTAAGTGTTTAGCCTCAAAAGGGAATGCACAGGATAGTTTTCTCTCGAAAGAATATGTAAGAATGCCACGTTGTAAGGAAATACAGTGTTGCAGAGTAAAGACAAATAAGTACGTATTGGAAACACTTTACGAGAATTAACGCATTATAAAAAATTAGCTTGTATCTCCTAAACAACACGTTGTAACTCGAAAAGATTTGGTGTGACGTGTACGTCTAAATATGTAGCCTCAAAAGAGAACCCACAGGAGAATTTTCTTTCGTCAAAATTTTTCAGAAAACCAGGTTTTTAGGAAATCCCGCATCGTGCGAAATCATCTTCTTTTTCCTAAACAACACGTTGTAACTCGAAAAGCTTTGGTGTTGCGTGTTTGTCTAATCATGTAGCCTCAAAAGAGAATGCACAGGAGAGTTTTCCCTCGAAAGAATATGTAAGAATACCATGTTATAAGGAAATACAGTGTTTCAGAGTAAAGACAAATATGTACGTATTGGAAACACTTTACGAGAAGAAATAACGCATCGTACAATATTTGCTTGTGTCTCCTAAACAACACGTTGTAACTGAAAAATATTTGGTGTGGCTCGTACGTCTACACGTCTAGCCTCAAAAGAGAACCTACAGGAGAACTTTCTTTCGTCAAAATTTGTCAGAAAACCACGTTTTAAGGAAATCCCGCATCGTGCAAAATTATCTTGTTTTTCCTAAACAACACGTTGTAACTCGAAAAGCTTTGGTGTTGCGTGTATGTCTGAGCATGTAGCCTCTAAAGAGAATGCACAGGAGAGTTTTCTCTCGAAAGAACATGTAAGAATACAACGTTATAAGGAAATACAGTGTTGCAGAGTAAAGACAAATACATACGTATTGGAACCACTTTACGAAAAGAAATAACGCATCATACAAAATTAGCTTGTATCTCTTAAACAACACGTTGTAACTCGAAAGGATTTGGTGTGGCGTGCACGTCTAAACGTGTAGCCTCAAAAGAGAAGCCACAGGAGAATTTTCTTTCGTCAAAATTTTTCAGAAAACCACGTTTTAAGGAAATCCCGCATCGTGCAAAATTATCTTGTTTTCCATAAACAACACGTTGTAACTTGAAAAGCTTTGGTGTTGCCTGTATGTCTAAGTGTGTAGCCTCAAAAGGGAACGCACAGGATAGTTTTCTCTCGAAGGAATATGTAAGAATACTACGTTATAAGGAAATATAATGTTGCAGTGTAAAGACAAATATGTACTTATTGGAAACACTTTACGAGAAGAATTAACGCATAGTAAAAAATTAGCTTATATCTCCTAAACAACACGTTGTAATTCGAAAAGATTTGGTGTGGCTCGTACCTCTACACGTGTAGCCTCAAAAGAGAACCCACAGGAGAACTTTCTTTCGTCAAAATTTTTCAGAAAACCACGTTTTATGGAAATCTCGCATCGTGCTAAATTATCTTGTTTTTCCTAAACAACACATTGTAACTCGAAAAGCTTTGGCGATGCATTTTTGCTTAAGCGTGTCCCCTCAAAAGAGAACGCACAGGAGAGTTTTCCCTCGAAATAATATGTAAGATTACCATGTTATAAGGAAATACAGTGTTGCAGATTAAAGACAAATAAGTACGTATTGGAAACACTTTACGAGAAGAAATAATGCATCGTACAAAATTAGCTTGTATCTCCTAAACAACACGTGGTAACTTGAAAGGATTTGGTGTGGCGTGTACGTCTAAACGTGTAGCCTCAAAAGAGAACCCACAGGAGAATTTTCTTTATTCAAAATTTTTCAGAAAACCACGTTTTAAGGAAATCCTGCATCGTGCGAAATCATCTTCTTTTTCCTAAACAACATGTTGTAACTCGAAAAGCTATGGTGTTGCGTGTATGTGTAAGCGTGGAGCCTCAAAAGAGAAGGCACTGGAGAGTTTTCTCTCCAAAGAATATGTAAGAATACCACGTTATAAGGAAATACAATTTTGCAGAGTAAAGACAAATAAGTACATATTGGAAAAAAATTTACGAGAAGAAATAACGCATCTTATAAAATTAGCTTGTATCTCCTAAACAACAGGTTGTAACTCGAAAGGATTTGGTGTGACGTGTACGTCTAAAAGTGTAGCCTCAAACGAGAACCCACAGGAGAATTTTCTTTCATAAAAATTTGTCAGAAACCACGTTTTAAGGAAATCTCGCATCGTGGGAAATTATCTTGTTTTTCCTAAACAACACGTTGTAACTCGAAAAGCTTTGGTGTTGCGTGTATTTCTAAGCGTGTAGCCTCAAAAGAGAACGCACAGGAGAGGTTTCTCTCGAAAGAATATGTAAGAATACCACGTTATAAGGAAATAAAGTGTTGCAGAGTAAAGACAACTACATACATATTGGAAACACTTTAAGAGAAGAAATAACACATCGTACAAAATTAGCTTGTATCTCCTAAACAACACGTTTTAACTCGAAAAGATTTGGTGTGGCTCGTACCTCTACACGTGTAGCCTCAAAAGAGAACCCACAGGATAACTTTCTTTCGTCAAAATTTTTCAGACAACCACGTTTTATGGAAATCTCGCATTGTGCGAAATTATCTTGTTTTTCCTAAACGACACATTGTAACTCGAAAAGCTTTGGCGTTGCGTGTATGTCTAAGCGTGTAGCCTCTAAAGAGAACGCACAGGAGAGTTTTCTCTCGAAAGAATATGTAAGAATACAACGTTATAAGGAAATACAGTGTTGTAGAGAAAAGACAAATAAGTAAGTATTGGAAAACTTTACGAGCAGAAGTAATGCATCTTACAAAATTAGCTTGTATCTCCGAAACAACACGTGGTAACTCGAAAAGATTTGGTGTGCCGTGTACGTCTAAACGTGTAGCCTGAAAAGAGAACCCACAGGAGAATTTTCTTTCGTCAAAATTTGTCAGAAAACCACGTTTTAAGGAAATCCCGCATCGTGCGAAATTATCTTGTTTTTCCTAAACAACACGTTGTAACTAGAAAAGCTTTGGTGTTGCGTGTATGTCTAAGCGTGCAGCCTCAAAAGAGAATGCACAGGAGAGTTTTCTCTCGAAAGAATATGTAAGAATACCATGTTATAAGGAAACATATTGCTGCAGAGTAAAGACATACGTAGTTATTGGAAACACATTATGAGAAGAAATAACGCATGGTACAAAATTAGCTTGTATCTCCAAAACAACACGTGGTAACTCAAAAAGATTTGGTGTGGCGTGTACGTCTGAACGTGTAGCCTCAAAAGAGAACCCACAGGAGAATTTTCTTACGTCAAAATTTGTCAGAAAACCACGTTTTAAGGAAATCCCGCATCGGGCGAAATTATCTTGTTTTTCCTAATCAACACGTTGTAACTCGAAAAGTTTTGGTGTTGCGTGTATGTCTAAGCATGTAGCCTCCAAAGAGAACGCACAGGATAGTTTTCTCTCAAAAGAATATGTAAGAATACCACGTGATAAGGAAATACAGTGTTGCAGAGTAAAGACAAATACGTACTTATTGGAAACACTTTACGAGAAGAAATAACGCATCATGCAAAATTAGCTTGTATCTCCTAAACAACACGCTGTAACTCGAAAAGATTTGGTGTGGCGTGTACGTCTAAACGTGTAGCCTCAATGAGAACCCACAGGAGAATTTTCTTTCGTCAAAATTTGTCAAAAACCACGTTTTAAGGAAATCCCGCATCGTGCGTAATTATCTTGTTTTTCCTAAACAACATGTTGTAACTCGAAAATCTTTGGTGTTGCGTGTATGTCTAAGCGTGTAGCCTTAAAAGAGAACGCACAGGAGAGTTTTTTCCCGAAAGAATATGTAGGAATACCACGTTATAAGGAAATACAGTGTTGCAGAGTAAAGACAAATACATACTTTTTGGAAACACTTAAACTTTACGAGTAGAAATAACACATAGTACAAAATTAGCTTGTATCTCCTAAACAACACGTTATAACTCGAAAGGATTTGGTGTGGCTTGTACATCTAAACGTGTACCCTCAAAAGAGAACCCACAGGACAATATTCTTTCGTCAAAATTTGTCAGATAACCACGTTTTAAGGAAATCCCGCATCATGCGTAATTATCTTGTTTTTCCTAAACAACACGTTGTAACTCGAAAAGCTTTGGTTTTGCGTGTATGTCTAAGCATGTAGCCTCCAAAGAGAACGCACAGGAGAGTTTTCTCTCGAAAGAATATGTAAGAATACCACGTTATAAAGAAATACAGTGTTGCAGAGTAAAGGCAACTACATACATATTGGAGACACTTAAACTTTACGAGAAGAAATAACGCATCGTAAAAATATTAGCTTGTATCTCCTAAACAACACGTTGAAATTCAAGAAGATTTGGTGTGGCGTGTACAACTAAACGTGTAGCCTCAAAAGAGAACCCACAGGAGAATTTTCTTTGGTCAAAATTTGTCAGAAAACCACGTTTTAAGGAAATCCCGCATCGTGGTAAATTATCTTGTTCTTCCTAAACAACACGTTGTAACTCGAAAAGCGTTGGGGTTGCGTATATCTCTAAGCGTGTAGCCTCAAATGAGAACGCACAGGAGAGTTTTCTCTTGAAAGAATATGTAAGAATACCACGTTATAAGGAAATACAGTGTTGCAGAATAAAGACATATACTAACTTATTGGAAAAACTTTAGGAGAAGAAATAACGCATCGTACAAAATTAGCTTGTATCTCCTAAACAACACGTTGTAACTTAAAAAGATTTGGTGTGGCCTGTACGTCTAAACGTGAAGCCTCAAAAGAGAACCCATAGAGGAATTTTCCTTAATCAAAATTTGTCAGGAAACCACTTATTAAGGAAATCCCGCATCGTGCGTAATTATCTTGTTTTTCCTAAACAACGCGTTGTAACTCGAAAAGCTTTGGTGTTGCGTGTCCGTCTAAGTGCGTAGCCTCAAAGGGGAACGCACAGGAGAGTTTTCTCTTGAAAGAATATGTAAGAATACCACGTTATAAGGAAATACAGTGTTGCAGAGTATAGACAAATACGTACTTATTGGAAACACTTTAGGAGAAGAAATAAAGCATCATGCAAAATTAGCTTGTATCTCCTAAACAACACGTTGTAACTGGAAAAGATTTGGTGTGGTGTGTACGTCTAAACGTGTAGCCTCAAAAGAGAACCCACAGGAGAGTTTTCTTTGGTCATAATTTGTCAAAAACCACGTTTTACGGAAATCCCGCATTGTGCGAAAATATCTTGTTTTTCCTAAACAACACGTTGTAACTCGAAAAGCTTTGGTGTTGCGTGTATTTCTAATCGTGTAGCCTCAAAAGAGAATGCACAGGAGAGTTTTCTCCCAAAAGAATATGTAGGAATACCACGTTATAAGGAAATACAGTGTTGCAGAGTAAAGACAAATACATACTAATTGGAAACACTTAAACTTTACGAGAAGAAATAACACATAGTACAAAATTAGCTTGTATCTCCTAAACAACACGTTATAACTCGAAAGGATTTGGTGTGGCGTGTACGTCTAAACGTGTACCCTCAAAAGAGAACCCACAGGAGAATTTTATCCTGTGCGTTCTCTTTTGAGGTTACACCCTTAGACATACACGCAACACCAATGCTTTTCGAGTTACAACGTGTTGTTTAGGAAAAACAAGATAATTTCGCACGATGCGAGATTCCCTTAAAACCTGGTTTCTGACAAATTTTGATGAAAGAAAATTCTCTTGTGGGTTCTCTGTTGAGCCTACACATTTAGACGTACATGTCACAGCAAATCTTTTCGAGTTACAACGTGTTGTTTAGGAGATACAATCTAATTTTGTACGATGTGTTATTTCTTCTTGTAAAGTGTTTCCAATATGTACCTATTTGTCTTTACTCTGCAAAATTGTATTTCCTTATAACGTGGTATTCTTACATAATCTTTCAAGAGAAAACTCTCCTGTGCCTTCTCTTTTGAGGCTACACGCTTACACATACACGCAACACCAAAGCTTTTCGAGTTATGACATGTTGTTTAGGAAAAAGAAGATGATTTCGCACGATGCGGGATTTCCTTGAAACTTGGTTTTCTGAAAATTTTTGACGAAAGAAAATTCTCCTGTGGGGGCTCTTTTGAGGCTACATGTTTAGACGAACATGCCACACCAAATCTTTTCGAGTTACAACGTGTTGTTTCGGAGATACAAGCTAATTTTGTAGGATGCGTTACTTATTCTCGTAAAGTGTTTCTAATACGTACGTATTTGTCTTTACTCTGCAACACTGTATTGCCTTATAACGTTGTATTCTTACATATTCTTTCCAGAGAAAACTGTCTTGTGCTTTCCCTTTTGCAGCTACACACTTAGACAAACAGGCAACACCAAAGATTTTCGAGTTACAACGTGTTGTTTATGAAAAACAAGATAATTTCGCGCGATGCGGGATTTCCTTAAAATGTAGTTTTCTGAAAAATTTTGACCAAAGAAAATTCTTCAGTGGGTTTTCTTTTGAGGCTACATGTTTAGACGTACACGCCACACCAAATACTTTCGAGTTACCACGTGTTATTTAGGAGATACAAGCTAATTTTGTATGATGCATTATTTCTTCTCGTAAAGTGTTTCCAATATGTACGTATTTGTCTTTACTCTGAAACACTTTATTTCCTTATAACGTTGTATTCTTACATATTCTTTCTAGAAAGAACTCTACTGTGTGTTCTCTTTAGAGGCTACACGCTTAGGAATACACGCAACGCCAAAGCTTTTCGAGTTACAATGTGTTGTTTAGGAAAAACAAGATAATTTCGCACGATGCGAGATTTCCATAAAACGTGGTTGTCTGAAAAATGTTGACGAAAGAAAGTTCTCCTGTGGGTTCTCTTTTGAGGCTACACATGTAGAGGTACGAGCCACACCAAATCTTTTCGAGTTACAATGTGTTGTTTAGGAGATACAAGCTAATTTTGTACGATGCATTATTTCTTCTCTTAAAGTGTTTCCAATAGTATTTGTCTTTACTCTGCAACACTGTATTTCCTTATAACGTGGTATTCTTACATATTCTTTCGAGAGAAAACTCTCCTGTGCGTTCTCTTATGAGGCTACACGCTTAGACATACATGCAACACCAAAGCTTTTCGAGTTACAACGTGTTGTTTAGGAAAAACAAGATAATTTCCCACGATGCGAGATTTCCTTAAAACGTGGTTTCTGACAAATTTTGATGAAAGAAAATTCTCCTGTGGGTTCTCTTTTGAGGGTACACTTTTAGACGTACACGTCACACCAAATCTTTTCGAGTTACAACGTGTTGTTTAGGAGATACAAGCTAATTTTGTACGATGCGTTATTTCTTCTTGTAAAGTGTTTCCAATATGTACTTATTTGTCTTTACTCTGCAAAATTGTATTTCCGTATAATGTGGTATTCTTACATATTCTTTCGAGAGAAAACTCTCCTGTGCCTTTTCTTTTGAGTCTCCACGCTTACACATACATGCAACACCAATGCTTTTCAAGTTACAACATGTTGTTTAGGAAAAAGAAGATAATTTCACACGATGCGGGATTTCCTTAAAACGTGGTTTTTTGAAAAATTTTGAAGAAAGAAAATTCTCCTGTAGGTTCTCTTTTGAGGCTACACGTTTAGACGTACATGCCACACCAAATCTTTTCGAGTTACAACGTGTTGTTTAGGAGATACAAGCTAATTTTTTACGATGCGTTAATTCTTCTCGTAAAGTGTTTCCAATACATACGTATTTGTCTTTACTCTGCAACATTGTATTTCCTTATAACGTGGTATTCTTACCTATTCTTTCAAGAGAAAACTATCCTGTGCATTCTCTTTTGAGGTTACACACTTAGACATACACGCAACACCAAAGCTTTTTGAGTTATAACGTGTTATTTAGGAAAAACAAGATAATTTCGCACGATGCGAGATTTCCTTAAAACGTGGTTTCTGACAAATTTTGATGAAAGAAAATTCTCTTGTGGGTTCCCTTTTGAGGCTACACGCTTAGACGTACACGTCACACCAAATCTTTTCGAGTTACAACGTGTTGTTTAGGAGATACAAGCTACTTTTTTACGATGCGTTATTTCTTCTTGTAAAGTGATTCCAATATGTACATATTTGTCTTTATTCTGCAAAATTGTATTTCCTTATAACGTGGTATTCTTATATAATCTTTTGAGAGAAAACTCTCCTGTGCCTTCTCTTTTGAGGCTCCATGGTTACACATACACGCAACACCAAAGCTTTTCGAGTTAAAACATGTTGTTTAGGAAAAAGAAGATGATTTCGCACGATGCAGGATTTCCTTAAAACGTGGTTTTCTGAAAAATTTTGAGGAAAGAAAATTCTCCTGTGGGTTCTCTTTTGAGGCTACACGTTTAGACGTACACGGCACACCAAATCTTTTCGAGTTACCACGTGTTGTTTCGGAGATACAAGCTATTTTTGTAAGATGCGTTACTTCTGCTCGTAAAGTTTTCCAATACGTACTTATTTGTCTTTTCTCTACAACACTGTATTTCCTTATAACATTGTATTCTTACATATTCTTTCGAGAGAAAACTCTCCTGTGCATTCTCTTTAGAGGCTACACGCTTAGACATACACGCAACGCCAAAGCTTTTCGAGTTACAATGTGTCGTTTAGGAAAAACAAGATAATTTCGCACAATGCGAGATTTCCATAAAACGTGGTTGTCTGAAAAATTTTGACGAAAGAAAGTTATCCTGTGGGTTCTCTTTTGAGGCTACACGTGTAGAGGTACGAGCCACACCAAATCTTTTCGAGTTAAAACGTGTTGTTTAGGAGATACAATCTAATTTTGTACGATGTGTTATTTCTTCTCTTAAAGTGTTTCCAATATGTATGTAGTTGTCTTTACTCTGCAACACTTTATTTCCTTATAACGTGGTATTCTTACATATTCTTTCGAGAGAAACCTCTCCTGTGCGTTCTCTTTTGAGGCTACACGCTTAGAAATACACGCAACACCAAAGCTTTTCGAGTTACAACGTGTTGTTTAGGAAAAACAAGATAATTTCCCACGATGCGAGATTTCCTTAAAACGTGGTTTCTGACAAATTTTTATGAAAGAAAATTCTCCTGTGGGTTCTCGTTTGAGGCTACACTTTTAGTCGTACACATCACACCAAATCCTTTCGAGTTACAACCTGTTGTTTAGGAGATACAAGCTAATTTTATAAGATGTGTTATTTCTTCTCGTAAATTTTTTTCCAATATGTACTTATTTGTCTTTACTCTGCAAAATTGTATTTCCTTATAACGTGGTATTCTTACATATTCTTTGGAGAGAAAACTCTCCAGTGCCTTCTCTTTTGAGGCTCCACGCTTACACATACACGCAACACCATAGCTTTTCGAGTTACAACATGTTGTTTAGGAAAAAGAAGATGATTTCGCACGATGCGGGATTTCCTTAAAACGTGGTTTTCTGAAAAATTTTGAATAAAGAAAATTCTCCTGTGGGTTCTCTTTTGAGGCTACACGTTTAGACGTACACGCCACACCAAATCCTTTCAAGTTACCACGTGTTGTTTAGGAGATACAAGCTAATTTTGTACGATGCATTATTTCTTCTCGTAAAGTGTTTCCAATACGTACTTATTTGTCTTTAATCTGCAACACTGTATTTCCTTATAACATGGTAATCTTACATATTATTTCGAGGGAAAACTCTCCTGTGCGTTCTCTTTTGAGGGGACACGCTTAAGCAAACATGCATCGCCAAAGCTTTTCGAGTTACAATGTGTTGTTTAGGAAAAACAAGATAATTTAGCACGATGCGAGATTTCCATAAAACGTGGTTTTCTGAAAAATTTTGACGAAAGAAAGTTCTCCTGTGGGTTCTCTTTTGAGGCTACACGTGTAGAGGTACGAGCCACACCAAATCTTTTCGAATTACAACGTGTTGTTTAGGAGATATAAGCTAATTTTTTACTATGCGTTAATTCTTCTCGTAAAGTGTTTCCAATAAGTACATATTTGTCTTTACACTGCAACATTATATTTCCTTATAACGTGGTATTCTTACATATTCCTTCGATAGAAAACTATCCTGTGCGTTCTCTTTTGAGGCTACACACTTAGACATACAGGCAACACCAAAGCTTTTCGAGTTACAACGTGTTGTTTATGGAAAACAAGATAATTTTGCACGATGCGGGATTTCCTTAAAACGTGGTTTTCTGAAAAATTTTGACGAAAGAAAATTCTCCTGTGGCTTCTCTTTTGAGGCTACACGTTTAGACATGCACACCACACCAAATCCTTTCGAGTTACAACGTGTTGTTTAAGAGATACAAGCTAATTTTGTATGATACGTTATTTCTTTTCGTAAAGTGGTTCCAATACGTATGTATTTGTCTTTACTCTGCAACACTGTATTTCCTTATAACGTTGTATTCTTACATGTTCTTTCGAGAGAAAACTCTCCTGTGCATTCTCTTTAGAGGCTACATGCTCAGACATACACGCAACACCAAAGCTTTTCGAGTTACAACGTGTTGTTTAGGAAAAACAAGATAATTTTGCACGATGCGAGATTTCCTTAAAACGTGGTTTTCTGACAAATTTTGACGAAAGAAAGTTCTCCTGTAGGTTCTCTTTTGAGGCTAGACGTGTAGACATACGAGCCACACCAAATATTTTTCAGTTACAACGTGTTGTTTAGGAGACACAAGCAAATATTGTACGATGCGTTATTTCTTCTCGTAAAGTGTTTCCAATACGTACATATTTGTCTTTACTCTGCAACACTGTATTTCCTTATAACGTGGTATTCTTACATATTCTTTCGAGAGAAAACTATCCTGTGCGTTCCCTTTTGAGGCTGCACACTTAGACATACAGGCAACACCAAAGCTTTTTGAGTTACAACGTGTTGTTTATAAAAAACAAGATACTTTCGCACGATGCCGGATTTCCTTAAAACATGGTTTTCTGACAAATTTTGACGAAAGGAAATTATTCGGTTGGTTCTCTTTTGAGGCTTCATGTTTCGACGTTCATGTCACACCTAATCCTTTCGAGTTGCCACGTGTTGTTTAGGAAATACAGGCTAATTTTGTACGATGCTTTATTTCTTCTCGTAAAGTGTTTCCAATACGTACGTATTTGTCTTTACTCTGCAACACTGTATTTCCTTATAACGTGGTATTCTTACATATTCTTTCGAGAGAAAACTATCCTGTGCGTTCCCTTTTGAGGCTACACACTTAGACATACAGGCAACACCAAAGCTTTTCAAGTTACAACGTGTTGTTTATGAAAAACAAGATAATCTCGCACGATGCGGGATTTCCTCAAAACTTGGTGTTCTGACAAATTTTGACGAAAGAAAATTCTCCTGTGGGTTCCCTTTTGAGGCTACACGTTTAGACGTACATGCCACACCAAATCTTTTCGAGTTACAACATGTTGTTTAGGAGATACGAGCTCATTTTGTACGATGCTTTATTTCATCCCATAAAGTTTAAGGGTTTCCAATACGTACGTATTTGTCTTTACTCTGCAACACTGTATTTCCTTATAACATGGTATTCGTACATATTCTTTCGAGAGAAAACTCTCCTGTGCATTCTCTTTTGAGGCTACATGCTTAGACATACACGCAACACCAAAGCTTTTCGAGTTAAAACGTGTTGTTTAGGAAAAACAAGATAATTTCGCAGGATGCGGGATTTCCTTAAAACGTGGTTTTTTGACAAATTTTGACTTAAGAAAATTCTCCTGTGGGTTCTCTTTTGAGGCTATACGTTTAGACGTATACGACACACCAAATCCTTTTGAGTTACAACGTGTTGTTTAGGAGATACAAGCTAATTTTGTATGATACATTATTTCTTCTCGTAAAGTGTTTCCAATGTGTACTCATTTGTCTTTATTCTGAAAAATTGTATTTCCTTATAACGTGGTATTCTTACATATTCTTTCGAGAGAAAACTCTCCTGTGTGTTCTCTTTTGAGGCTACACGCTGAGACATACACGCAACACAAAAGCTTTTCGAATTACAACGTGTTGTTTAAGAAAAACAAGATAATTTCGCACGATGCGGGATTTCCTTAAAACGTGGTTTTCTGAAAATTTTGACGAAAGTAATTCTCCTATCTGTTCTCTTTTGAGGCTACACATTTAGACGTACACGCCACACCAAATATTTTCGAGTTACAACGTGTTGTTTAGGAGATACGAGCTCATTTTGTACGATGCTTTATTTCATCTCGTAAAGTTTAAGGGTTTCCAATATGTACGTATTTGTCTTTACTCTGCAACACTGTATTTCCTTATAACGTGGTATTCTTACATATTCTTTTGAGAGAAAACTCTCCTGTGTATTCTCTTTTGAGGCTACACGCTGAGACATACACGCAACACCAAAGCTTTTCGAGTTACAACGTGTTGTTTAGGAAAAACAAGATAATTTCGCATGATGCAGGATTTCCTTAATATGTGGTTTTCTGACAAATTTGACCAAAGAAAATTCTCCTGTGGGTTCTCTTTTTGAGGCTACACGTTTAGACGTACACGCCACACCAAATCTTTCGAGTTACAACGTGTATTTTAGGAGATACAGCTAATTTTGTATGATGCGTTATTTCTTCTCGTAAAGTGTTTCCAATACGTATGTATTTGTCTTTATTCTGCAACACTGTATTTCCTTATAACCTGGTACTCTTACATATTCTTTCGAGTGAAAACTCTCCTGTGCGGTCTCTTTTGAGGCTACACACTGAGACATACACGCAACACCAAAGCTTTTCGAGTTACAACGTGTTGTTTAGGAAAAACAAGATAATTTCGCAGGATGCGGGATTTCTTTAAAACGTGGTTTTCTGACAAATTTTGACGAAAGAAAATTCTCCAGTGGGTTCTCTTTTGAGGCTAAACTTTTACACGTACACGCCAAACCAAATATCTTCGAGTTTCCACTTGTTGTTTAGGAGATACAAGCTAATATTGTATGATGCTTAATTTCTTCTCGTAAAGTGTTTCCAATATGTACTTATTTGTCCTTACTCTGCAACACTGTATTTCCTTATAACGTTGAATTCTTACATGTTCTATCGAGAGAAAACTCTCCTGTGCATTCTCTTTTGAGGCTACACGCTTAGACAAACACGCAACACCAAAGCTTTTCGAGTTACCACGTGTTGTTTAGGAAAAACAAGATAATTTCGCAAGATGCGGTATTTCCTTAAAACGTGGTTTTCTGACAAATTTTTGACGAAAGAAAATTCTCCTTTTTGTTCTTCTTTGAGGCTACACCTTTAGATATACACGTCAAACCAAATCTTTTCGAGTTACCACGTGTTGTTTAGGAGATATAAGCTAATTTTGTTCGATGCGTTATTTCTTCTCGTAAAGTGTTCCCAATATATACTTATTTGTATTTACTCTGCAAAATTGTATTTCCTAATAACGTGGTATTCTTACATATTCTTTCAAGAGAAAACTCTCCTGTGCCTTCTCTTTTGAGGCTCCAGGCTTACACATACACGCAACACTAAAGCTTTTCGAGTCACAACATGTTGTTTAGGAAAAAGAAGATGATTTCGCACGATGCGGGATTTCCTTAAGACGTGGTTTTCTGAAAAATTTTGAGGAAAGAAAATTCTCCTGTGGGTTCTCTTTTGAGGCTACACATTTAGTCGTACACGCCACACCAAATGTTTTCGAGTTACAACGTGCTTTTTAGGAGATACAAGCTAATTTTGTACGATGCGTTAATTCTTCTTGTAAGGTGTTTCCAATACGTAAGTATTTGTCTTTACTCTGAAACACTGTATTTCCTTATAACGTGGTATTCTTATATATTCTTTCGAGAGAAAACTATCCTGTGCGTTCCCTTTTGAGGCTACACACTTAGACATACACGCAACACCAAAGCTTTTCAAGTTACAACATGTTGTTTATGAATAAAAAGATAATTTCGCACGATGCGGGATTTCCTTAAAACGTGGTTTTCTGACAAATTTTGACAAAAGAAAATTCTCCTGTGGGTTATCTTTTGAGGCTACACGTTTAGACGTACACGTCACATCAAATCTTTTCGAGTTACCACGTGTTGTTTAGGAGATACAAGCTTATTTTGTACGATGCGTTATTTTTTCTTGTAAAGTGTTTCCAATATGTACTTATTTGCCTTTACTCTGCAAAATTGTATTTCTTTATAACGTGGTATTCTTACATTTTCTTTCGAGAGAAAACTCTCCTGTGCCTTCTCTTTTGAGGCTCCACGCTTAGACATACGCGCAACACCAAAGCTTTTCGAGTTACAACATGTTGTTTAGGAAAAAGAAGATGATTTTGCACGATGCGGGATTTCCTTAATACGTGGTTTTCTGAAAAATTTTAACGAAAGAAAATTCTCCTGTGGGTTCTCTTTTAAAGCTACACGTTTAGACGTACATGCCACACCAAATCTTTTTGAGTTACAACATGTTGTTTAGGAGATACAAGCTAATTTTGTACTATGCGTTAATTCTTTACGTAAAGTGTTTCGAATACATACGTGTTTGTCTTTACTCTGCAACACTGTATTTCCTTATAACGTGGTATTCTTACATATTCTTTCGAGAGAAAACTCTCCTGTGCATTCTCTTTTGAGGCTACATGCTTAGACATACACGCAACTCCAGAGCTTTTCGAGTTACAACTTGTTGTTTAGAAAAAACAAGATAATTTCGCACGATGCTAGTTTTCCTTAAAACGTGGTTTCTGACAAATTTTGATGAAAGAAAATTCACCTGTG
The DNA here is from genome assembly GCF_947179515.1 of Apodemus sylvaticus. Classification (NCBI taxonomy): domain Eukaryota; kingdom Metazoa; phylum Chordata; class Mammalia; order Rodentia; family Muridae; genus Apodemus; species Apodemus sylvaticus. The sequence continues at coordinate 1,876,869 of NW_026263195.1, forward strand.
GGTTCTCTTTTGAGGCTACACCTTTAGACGTACACACCACACCAAATCTTTTTTTTTTTTTTTTTTTTTTTTCATTTTTTTATTCGATGTATTTTTTTTTTTTGTCTTTTTTTTTTTATTTGATATAATTTATTTACATTTCAAATGATTTCCCCTTTTCTAGCCCCCCCCACTCCCCGAAAGTCCCGTAAGCCCCCTTCTCTTCCCCTGTCCTCCCTCCCACCCCTTCCCAGTTCCCCGTTCTGGTTTTGCCAAATACTGTTTCACTGAGTCTTTCCAGAACCAGGGACCACTCCTGCTTTCTTCTTGTATCTCATTTGATGTGTGGATTATGTTTTGGGTATTCCAGTTTTCTAGGTTAATAACCACTTATTAGTGAGTGCATACCATGATTCACCTTTTGAGTCTGGGTTACCTCACTTAGTATGATGTTCTCTAGCTCCATCCATTTGCCTAAGAATTTCATGAATTCATTGTTTCTAATGGCTGAATAGTACTCCATTGTGTAGATATACCACATTTTTTGTATCCACTCTTCTGTTGAGGGATACCTGGGTTCTTTCCAGCATCTGGCAATTATAAATAGGGCTGCTATGAACATAGTAGAGCATGTATCCTTATTACATGGTGGGGAATCCTCTGGGTATATGCCCAGGAGTGGTATAGCAGGATCTTCTGGAAGTGAGGTGCCCAGTTTTCGGAGGAACCGCCAGACTGCTTTCCAGAGTGGTTGTACCAATTTGCAACCCCACCAGCAGTGGAGGAGTGTTCCTCTTTCTCCGCACCCTCTCCAACACCTGCTGTCTCCTGAATTTTTAATCTTAGCCATTCTGACTGGTGTAAGATGAAATCTTAGGGTTGTTTTGATTTGCATTTCCCTAATGACTAATGAAGTGGAGCATTTTTTAAGATGCTTCTCCGCCATCCGAAGTTCTTCAGGTGAGAATTCTTTGTTTAACTCTGTACCCCATTTTTTAATAGGGTTGTTCGGTTTTCTGGAGTCTAACTTCTTGAGTTCTTTATATATATTGGATATTAGCCCTCTATCTGATGTAGGATTGGTGAAGATCTTTTCCCAATTTGTTGGTTGCCGATCTGTCCTCTTGACGGTGTCCTTTGCCTTACAGAAACTCTGTAACCTTATGAGGTCCCATTTGTCAATTCTTGCTCTTAGAGCATACGCCATTGGTGTTCTGTTCAGAAACTTTCTCCCTGTACCGATGTCCTCAAGGGTCTTCCCCAGTTTCTTTTCTATTAGCTTCAGAGTGTCTGGCTTTATGTGGAGGTCCTTGATCCATTTGGATTTGAGCTTAGTACAAGGAGACAAGGATGGATCAATTCGCATTCTTCTGCATGCTGACCTCCAGTTGAACCAGCACCATTTGTTGAAAAGGCTATCTTTTTTCCATTGGATGTTTTCAGCCTCTTTGTCGAGGATCAAGTGGCCATAGGTGTGTGGGTTCATTTCTGGATCTTCAATCCTGTTCCATTGATCCTCCTGCCTGTCACTGTACCAATACCATGCAGTTTTTAACACTATTGCTCTGTAGTATTGCTTGAGGTCAGGGATACTGATTCCCCCAGATTTTCTTTTGTTGCTGAGAATAGTTTTAGCTATCCTGGGTTTTTTGTTGTTCCAGATGAATTTGATAATTGCTCTTTCTAACTCTGTGAAGAATTGAGTTGGGATTTTGATGGGTATTGCATTGAATCTGTATAGTGCTTTAGGCAAAATGGCCATTTTAACTATATTGATTCTACCGATCCATGAGCATGGGAGGTTTTCCCATTTTTTGAGGTCTTCTTCCATTTCCTTCTTCAGAGTCTTGAAGTTCTTGCCATACAGATCTTTCGCATGTTTGGTAAGAGTCACCCCAAGATACTTTATACTGTTTGTGGCTATTGTGAAGGGGGTCATTTCCCTAATTTCTTTCTCAGCCTGCTTATCCTTTGAGTATAGGAAGGCCACTGATTTGCTTGAGTTGATTTTGTAACCTGCCACTTTGCTGAAGTTGTTTATCAGCTGTAGGAGCTCTCTAGTGGAGTTCTTTGGGTCACTTAGGTAGACGATCATGTCGTCTGCAAATAATGATAGTTTGACTTCCTCCTTTCCAATTTGTATCCCTTTGACCTCCTTATGTTGTCGAATTGCCCGAGCTAGTACCTCAAGTACAATATTGAAAAGATAAGGAGAAAGGGGGCAGCCTTGTCTGGTCCCTGATTTCAGTGGGATTGCTTCAAGTTTCTCTCCGTTTAGTTTGATGCTGGCTACCGGTTAAGCAAATTTTTTTTACGATGCATTATTTCTTCTCGTAAAGTTTAAGTTTTTCCAATACATACGTTTTTGTCTTTACTCTGCAACTCTGTATTTCCTTATAACGTGGTATTCTTACATATTCTTTCGAGAGAAAACTCTCCTGTGCGTTCTCTTTTGAGGCTACACGCTTAGACAAAAACGCAACACCACAGCTTTTCGAGTTACAACGTGTTCTTTAGGAAAAACAAGATAATAACGCACGATGCAGTATTTCCTTAAAACGTGGTTTCTGACAAATATTGACAAAAGAAAATACTCCTGAGGGGTCTCTTTTGAGGCTACACGTTTAGACGTACATGCCACACCAAATCTTTTCGAGTTACAATGTGTTGTTTAGGAGAAACAAGCTAATTTTTTAAGATGCGTTATTTCTTCTCGTAAAGTTTAAGTGTTTCCAATACATACGTTTTTGTCTTTACACTGCAACTCTGTTTTTCCTTATAACGTGGTATTCTTACATACTCTTTCGAGAGAAAACTCTCCTGTGCGTTCTCTTTTGAGGCTACACGCTTAGACATACAGGCAACACCACAGCTTTTCGAGTTACAATGTGTTGTTTAGGAAAAACAAGATAATTTAGCACGATGCGGGATTTCCTTAAAACGTGGTTTTCTGACAAATTTTGACGAAAGAAAATACTCCTGTGGGTTCTCTTTTGAGGCTACACGTTTAGCCGTACACGCCACACCAAATCTTTTCGAGTTGCAACCTGTTGTTTAGGAGATACAAGCTAATTTTTTTACGATGCGTTATTTCTTCTCGTAAAGTGTTTCCAATAAGTACGTATTTGTCTTTACTCTGCAACACTGTGTTTCCTTATAACGTGGTATTCTTACATATTCTTTCGAGAGAAAACTCTCCTGTGCGTTCTCTTTTGAGGCTACATGCTTAGACATACACGCAACACCAAAGCTTTTCGAGTTACAACGTGTTTTTTAGGAAGAACAAGATAATTTCTCACGATGCGGGATTTCCTTAAAACGTGGTTTTCTGACAAATTTTGACGAAAGAAATTTGTCCTGTGGTTCTCTTTGAGGCTACACGTTTAGATGTACATGCCACACCAAATCTTTTCGAGTTACAACGTGTTGTTTAGGAGATACAAGCTAATTTTGTACGATGCTTTATTTCATCTCGTAAAGTTTAAGGGTTTCCAATACGAAAGTATTTGTCATTATTCTGCAACAGTGTACTTCCTTATAATGTGGTATTCTTACATATTCTTTCGAGAGAAAACTCTCCTGTGTGTTCTCTTTTGAGGCTACACGCTTAGACATACACGCAACACCAAAGCTTTTCGAGTTACAACGCGTTGTTTAGGAAAAACAAGATAATTTCGCACGATGCGGGATTTCCTTAATACGTGGTTTTCTGACAAATTTTGACCAAAGAAAATTCTCCTGTGTGTTCTCTTTTGAGGCTACACGTTTAGACGTACAGGTCGCACCAAATCTTTTCGAGTTACAACGTGTTGTTTAGGAGATACAAGCTAATTTTTTACGATGCGTTATTTCTTCTCATAAAGTGTTTCCAATAAGTACGTATTTGTCTTTACTCTGCAACACTGTATTTCCTTATAAGGTGGTATTCTTACATATTCTTTTTAGAGAAAACTCTCCTGTGTGCTCTCTTTTGAGTCGACACGCTTAGACGTACACGCAACTCCAAAGCTTTTCGAGTTACAACGCATTGTTTAGGAAAAACAAGATAATTTTGCACGATAAGGGATTTCCTTAAAACGTGGTTTTCTTACATATTTTGAGGATAAAAAATTCTCCTGTCGGTTCTCTTTTGAGGCTACACATTTAGACGTACACGTCACACCAAATATTTTCGAGTTACAACGTGTTGTTTAGGAGATACAAGCTAATTTTGTATGATTTTTTATTTCTTCTCTTAAAGTTTTACAATATGTACATATTTGTCTTTACTCTTCAACACTGTATTTCCTTATAACGTGGTATTCTTACATATTCTTTCGAGAGAAAACTCTCCTTGCATTCCTTTTAGAGGCTACACACTTAGACATACATGCAACACCAAAGTATTTCGAGTTACAACGTGTTGTTTAGGAAAAACAAGATAATTTCGCACGATGTGGGATTTCCTTAAAACGTGGTTTTCTGACAAATTTTGATGAAAGAAAACTCTCCTGTGGGTTCTCTTTTGAGGATACACGTTTAGACGTACACGCCACACCAAATCTTTTCGAGTTACAACATGTTGTTTAGGACATACAAGCAAATTTTGCAAGATGCGTTATTTCTCTCATAAAGTGTTTCCAGTATGTACGTATTTGTCTTTACTCTGCCACACTGTATTTCCTTATAACGTGGTATTCTTATATATTCTTTCGAGAGAAAACTCTCCTATGCGTTCTCTTTTGGGGCTACATGCTTAGACATACACCCAACACCAAAGCTTTTCGATTTAAAACGTGTTGTTTAGGAAGAACAAGATAATGTCTCACGATGCGCGATTTCCTTAAAACGTGGTTTTCTGAAAAATTTTGACGAAAGAAAATTGTCCTGTGGGTTCTCTTTTGAGGCTACACGTTTAGACGTACATGCCACACCAAATCTTTTCGAGTTACAACGTGTTGTTTGGGAGATACAAGCTAATTTTGTACGATGCTTTAATTCATCTCGTAAAGTTTAAGGGTTTCCAATACATACGTGTTTGTCTTTACTCTGTAACACTGTATTTCCTTATAACGTGGTATCCTTTCATATTCTTTCGAGAGAAAACTCTCCTGTGCGTTCTCTTTTGAGGCTACACGCTTAGACATACACGCAACAGCAAAGCCTTTTGAGTTACAACATGTTGCTTAGGAAGAACAAGATAATTTCCCACGATGCGGGATTTCCTTAAAACGTGGTGTTCTGACAAATTTTGGTGAAAGAAAATACTCCTGTGGGTTCTCTTTTGAGGCTACACCTTTAGACGTACACACCACACCAAATCTTTTTGAGTTACACCGTGCTGTTTAGGAGATACAAGCTAATTTTTTTTACGATGCGTTATTTCTTCTCATAAAGTTTAAGTGTTTCCAATACATATGTTTTTGTCTTTACACTGCAACTCTGTATTTCCTTATAACGTGGTATTCTTACATATTCTTTCGAGAGAAAACTCTCCTGTGCATTCTCTTTTGAGGCTACACGCTTAGACATACAGGCAACACCACAGCTTTTCGAGTTACAATGTGTTGTTTAGGAAAAACAAGATAATTTAGCACGATGCGGGATTTCCTTAAAACGTGGTTTTCTGACAAATTTTGATGAAAGAAAATACTCCCGAGGTTTCTCTTTTGAGGCTACACGTTTAGACGTACACGCCACACCAAATCTTTTCGAGTTACAACGTGTTGTTTAGGAGATACAAGCTAATTTTTTAAGATGCGTTATTTCTTCTCGTAAAGTTTAAGTGTTTCCAATACGTACGTATTTGCCTTTACTCTGCAACACTGTTTTCCTAATAACGTGGTATTCTTACATATTCCTTCGAGAGAAAACTCTCCTGTGCGTTCTCTTTTGAGGCTACACGCTTAGACATACATGCAACACCAAAACTTTTCGAGTTACAACATGTTGTTTAGGAAGAACAAGATAATTTCCCACGATGCGGGATTTCCTTAAAACGTGGTTTTCTGACAAATTTTGATGAAAGAAAATTCTCCTGTGGGTTCTCTTTTGAGGCTACACCTTTAGACATACAAACCACACCAAATCTTTTTGAGTTACACCGTGCTGTTTAGGAGATCCAAGCTAATTTTTTTTACGATGCATTATTTCTTCCCGTAAAGTTTAAGTGTTTCCAATACATACGTTTTTGTCTTTACACTGCAACTCTGTTTTTCCTTATAACGTGGTATTCTTACATACTCTTTCGAGAGAAAACTCTCCTGTGCGTTCTCTTTTGAGGCTACACGCTTAGACATACAGGCAACACCACAGCTTTTCGAGTTACAATGTGTTGTTTAGGAAAAACAAGATAATTTAGCACGATGCGGGATTTCCTTAAAACGTGGTTTTCTGACAAATTTTGACGAAAGAAAATACTCCTGTGGCTTCTCTTTTGAGGCTACACGTTTAGCCGTACACGCCACACCAAATCTTTTCGAGTTACAACCTGTTGTTTAGGAGATACAAGCTAATTTTTTTACGATGCGTTATTTCTTCTCGTAAAGTGTTTCCAATAAGTACGTATTTGTCTTTACTCTGCAACACTGTGTTTCCTTATAACGTGGTATTCTTACATATTCTTTCGAGAGAAAACTCTCCTGTGCGTTCTCTTTTGAGGCTACATGCTTAGACATACACGCAACACCAAAGCTTTTCGAATTACAACGTGTTTTTTAGGAAGAACAAGATAATTTCTCACGATGCGGGATTTCCTTAAAACGTGGTTTTCTGACAAATTTTGACGAAAGAAATTTGTCCTGTGGTTCTCTTTGAGGCTACACGTTTAGATGTACACGCCACACCAAATCTTTTCGAGTTACAACGTGTTGTTTAGGAGATACAAGCTAATTTTGTACGATGCTTTATTTCATCTCGTAAAGTTTAAGGGTTTCCAATACGAAAGTATTTGTCATTATTCTGCAACAGTGTACTTCCTTATAATGTGGTATTCTTACATATTCTTTCGAGAGAAAACTCTCCTGTGTGTTCTCTTTTGAGGCTACACGCTTAGACATACACGCAACACCAAAGCTTTTCGAGTTACAACGCGTTGTTTAGGTAAAACAAGATAATTTCGCACGATGCGGGATTTCCTTAATACGTGGTTTTCTGACAAATTTTGACCAAAGAAAATTCTCCTGTGTGTTCTCTTTTGAGGCTACACGTTTAGACGTACAGGTCACACCAAATCTTTTCGAGTTACAACGTGTTGTTTAGGAGATACAAGCTAATTTTTTACGATGCGTTATTTCTTCTCATAAAGTGTTTCCAATAAGTACGTATTTGTCTTTACTCTGCAACACTGTATTTCCTTATAAGGTGGTATTCTTACATATTCTTTTTAGAGAAAACTCTCCTGTGTGCTCTCTTTTGTGTCTACACGCTTAGACATACACGCAACTCCAAAGCTTTTCGAGTTACAACGCATTGTTTAGGAAAAACAAGATAATTTTTCACGATAAGGGATTTCCTTAAAACGTGGTTTTCTTACATATTTTGACGATAAAAAATTCTCCTGTCGGTTCTCTTTTGAGGCTACACATTTAGACGTACACGTCACACCAAATATTTTCGAGTTACAACGTGTTGTTTAGGAGATACAAGCTAATTTTGTATGATTTTTTATTTCTTCTCTTAAAGTTTTACAATATGTACGTATTTGTCTTTAATCTGCAACACTGTATTTCCTTATAACGTGGTATTCTTACATATTCTTTCGAGAGAAAACTCTCCTTGCATTCCCTTTAGAGGCTACACACTTAGACATACACGCAACCCCAAAGCTTTTCGAGTTACAACGTGTTGTTTAGGAAAAACAAGATAATTTCGCACGATGCGGGATTTCCTTAAAACGTGGTTTTCTGACAAATTTTGATGAAAGAAAACTCTCCTGTGGGTTCTCTTTTGAGGATACACGTTTAGACGTACACGCCACAACAAATCTTTTCGAGTCACAACATGTTGTTTAGTACATACAAGCTAATTTTGCAAGGTGCGTTATTTCTCTCATAAAGTGTTTCCAGTATGTACGTATTTGTCTTTACTCTGCCACACTGTATTTCCTTATAACGTGGTATTCTTACATATTCTTTCGAGAAAAAACTCTCCTATGCGTTCTCTTTTGGGGCTACATGCTTAGACATACACCCAACACCAAAGCTTTTCGAGTAAAAACCTGTTGTTTAGGAAGAACAAGATAATTTCTCACGATGCGCGATTTCCTTAAAACGTGGTTTTCTGAAAATTTTTGACGAAAGAAAATTGTCCTGTGGGTTCTCTTTTGAGGCTACAGGTTTAGACGTACATGCCACACCAAATCTTTTCGAGTTACAACGTGTTGTTTAGGAGATTCAAGCTAATTTTGTACGATGCTTTATTTCATCTCATAAAGTTTAAGGGTTTCCAATACATACGTGTTTGTCTTTACTCTGCAACACTGTATTTCCTTATAACGTGGTATTCTTTCATATTCTTTCGAGAGAAAACTCTCCTGTGCGTTCTCTTTTGAGGCTACACGCTTAGACATACACGCAATAGCAAAGCTTTTCGAGTTACAACATGTTGTTTAGGAAGAACAAGATAATTTCCCACGATGCGGGATTTCCTTAAAACGTGGTGTTCTGAAAAATTTTGATGAAAGAAAATTCTCCTGTGGGTTCTCTTTTGAGGCTACACCTTTTTTACGTACACACCACACCAAATCTTTTTGAGTTACACCGTGCTGTTTAGGAGATCCAAGCTAATTTTTTTTACGATGCATTATTTCTTCCCGTAAAGTTTAAGTGTTTCCAATACATACGTTTTTGTCTTTACACTGCAACTCTGTTTTTCCTTATAACGTGGTATTCTTACATACTCTTTCGAGAGAAAACTCTCCTGTGCGTTCTCTCTTGAGGCTACACGCTTAGACATACAGGCAACACCACAGCTTTTCGAGTTACAATGTGTTGTTTAGGAAAAACAAGATAATTTAGCACGATGCGGGATTTCCTTAAAACGTGGTTTTCTGACAAATTTTGACGAAAGAAAATACTCCTGTGGGTTCTCTTTTGAGGCTACACGTTTAGCCGTACACGCCACACCAAATCTTTTCGAGTTACAACCTGTTGTTTAGGAGATACAAGCTAATTTTTTTACGATGCGTTATTTCTTCTCGTAAAGTGTTTCCAATAAGTGCGTATTTGTCTTTACTCTGCAACACTGTGTTTCCTTATAACGTGGTATTCTTACATATTCTTTCGAGAGAAAACTCTCCTGTGCGTTCTCTTTTGAGGCTACATGCTTAGACATACACGCAACACCAAAGCTTTTCGAGTTACAACGTGTTTTTTAGGAAGAACAAGATAATTTCTCACGATGCGGGATTTCCTTAAAACGTGGTTTTCTGACAAATTTTGACGAAAGAAATTTGTCCTGTGGTTCTCTTTGAGGCTACACGTTTAGATGTACATGCCACACCAAATCTTTTCGAGTTACAACGTGTTGTTTAGGAGATACAAGCTAATTTTGTACGATGCTTTATTTCATCTCGTAAAGTTTAAGGGTTTCCAATACGAAAGTATTTGTCATTATTCTGCAACAGTGTACTTCCTTATAATGTGGTATTCTTACATATTCTTTCGAGAGAAAACTCTCCTGTGTGTTCTCTTTTGAGGCTACACGCTTAGACATACACGCAACACCAAAGCTTTTCGAGTTACAACGCGTTGTTTAGGAAAAACAAGATAATTTCGCACGATGCGGGATTTCCTTAATACGTGGTTTTCTGACAAATTTTGACCAAAGAAAATTCTCCTGTGTGTTCTCTTTTGAGGCTACACGTTTAGACGTACAGGTCGCACCAAATCTTTTCGAGTTACAACGTGTTGTTTAGGAGATACAAGCTAATTTTTTACGATGCGTTATTTCTTCTCATAAAGTGTTTCCAATAAGTACGTATTTGTCTTTACTCTGCAACACTGTATTTCCTTATAAGGTGGTATTCTTACATATTCTTTTTAGAGAAAACTCTCCTGTGTGCTCTCTTTTGAGTCGACACGCTTAGACGTACACGCAACTCCAAAGCTTTTCGAGTTACAACGCATTGTTTAGGAAAAACAAGATAATTTTGCACGATAAGGGATTTCCTTAAAACGTGGTTTTCTTACATATTTTGAGGATAAAAAATTCTCCTGTCGGTTCTCTTTTGAGGCTACACATTTAGACGTACACGTCACACCAAATATTTTCGAGTTACAACGTGTTGTTTAGGAGATACAAGCTAATTTTGTATGATTTTTTATTTCTTCTCTTAAAGTTTTACAATATGTACATATTTGTCTTTACTCTTCAACACTGTATTTCCTTATAACGTGGTATTCTTACATATTCTTTCGAGAGAAAACTCTCCTTGCATTCCTTTTAGAGGCTACACACTTAGACATACATGCAACACCAAAGTATTTCGAGTTACAACGTGTTGTTTAGGAAAAACAAGATAATTTCGCACGATGTGGGATTTCCTTAAAACGTGGTTTTCTGACAAATTTTGATGAAAGAAAACTCTCCTGTGGGTTCTCTTTTGAGGATACACGTTTAGACGTACACGCCACACCAAATCTTTTCGAGTTACAACATGTTGTTTAGGACATACAAGCAAATTTTGCAAGATGCGTTATTTCTCTCATAAAGTGTTTCCAGTATGTACGTATTTGTCTTTACTCTGCCACACTGTATTTCCTTATAACGTGGTATTCTTATATATTCTTTCGAGAGAAAACTCTCCTATGCGTTCTCTTTTGGGGCTACATGCTTAGACATACACCCAACACCAAAGCTTTTCGATTTAAAACGTGTTGTTTAGGAAGAACAAGATAATGTCTCACGATGCGCGATTTCCTTAAAACGTGGTTTTCTGAAAAATTTTGACGAAAGAAAATTGTCCTGTGGGTTCTCTTTTGAGGCTACACGTTTAGACGTACATGCCACACCAAATCTTTTCGAGTTACAACGTGTTGTTTGGGAGATACAAGCTAATTTTGTACGATGCTTTAATTCATCTCGTAAAGTTTAAGGGTTTCCAATACATACGTGTTTGTCTTTACTCTGTAACACTGTATTTCCTTATAACGTGGTATCCTTTCATATTCTTTCGAGAGAAAACTCTCCTGTGCGTTCTCTTTTGAGGCTACACGCTTAGACATACACGCAACAGCAAAGCCTTTCGAGTTACAACATGTTGCTTAGGAAGAACAAGATAATTTCCCACGATGCGGGATTTCCTTAAAACGTGGTGTTCTGACAAATTTTGGTGAAAGAAAATACTCCTGTGGGTTCTCTTTTGAGGCTACACCTTTAGACGTACACACCACACCAAATCTTTTTGAGTTACACCGTGCTGTTTAGGAGATACAAGCTAATTTTTTTTACGATGCGTTATTTCTTCTCATAAAGTTTAAGTGTTTCCAATACATATGTTTTTGTCTTTACACTGCAACTCTGTATTTCCTTATAACGTGGTATTCTTACATATTCTTTCGAGAGAAAACTCTCCTGTGCATTCTCTTTTGAGGCTACACGCTTAGACATACAGGCAACACCACAGCTTTTCGAGTTACAATGTGTTGTTTAGGAAAAACAAGATAATTTAGCACGATGCGGGATTTCCTTAAAACGTGGTTTTCTGACAAATTTTGATGAAAGAAAATACTCCCGAGGTTTCTCTTTTGAGGCTACACGTTTAGACGTACACGCCACACCAAATCTTTTCGAGTTACAACGTGTTGTTTAGGAGATACAAGCTAATTTTTTAAGATGCGTTATTTCTTCTCGTAAAGTTTAAGTGTTTCCAATACGTACGTATTTGCCTTTACTCTGCAACACTGTTTTCCTAATAACGTGGTATTCTTACATATTCCTTCGAGAGAAAACTCTCCTGTGCGTTCTCTTTTGAGGCTACACGCTTAGACATACATGCAACACCAAAACTTTTCGAGTTACAACATGTTGTTTAGGAAGAACAAGATAATTTCCCACGATGCGGGATTTCCTTAAAACGTGGTTTTCTGACAAATTTTGATGAAAGAAAATTCTCCTGTGGGTTCTCTTTTGAGGCTACACCTTTAGACATACAAACCACACCAAATCTTTTTGAGTTACACCGTGCTGTTTAGGAGATACAAGCTAATTTTTTTTACGATGCATTATTTCTTCCCGAAAAGTTTAAGTGTTTCCAATACATACGTTTTTGTCTTTACACTGCAACTCTGTTTTTCCTTATAACGTGGTATTCTTACATACTCTTTCGAGAGAAAACTCTCCTGTGCGTTCTCTTTTGAGGCTACACGCTTAGACATACAGGCAACACCACAGCTTTTCGAGTTACAATGTGTTGTTTAGGAAAAACAAGATAATTTAGCACGATGCGGGATTTCCTTAAAACGTGGTTTTCTGACAAATTTTGACGAAAGAAAATACTCCTGTGGGTTCTCTTTTGAGGCTACACGTTTAGCCGTACACGCCACACCAAATCTTTTCGTGTTACAACCTGTTGTTTAGGAGATACAAGCTAATTTTATTACGATGCGTTATTTCTTCTCGTAAAGTGTTTCCAATAAGTACGTATTTGTCTTTACTCTGCAACACTGTGTTTCCTTATAACGTGGTATTCTTACATATTCTTTCGAGAGAAAACTCTCCTGTGCGTTCTCTTTTGAGGCTACATGCTTAGACATACACGCAACACCAAAGCTTTTCGAGTTACAACGTGTTTTTTAGGAAGAACAAGATAATTTCTCACGATGCGGGATTTCCTTAAAACGTGGTTTTCTGACAAATTTTGATGAAAGAAATTTGTCCTGTGGTTCTCTTTGAGGCTACACGTTTAGATGTACACGCCACACCAAATCTTTTCGAGTTACAACGTGTTGTTTAGGAGATACAAGCTAATTTTGTACGATGCTTTATTTCATCTCGTAAAGTTTAAGGGTTTCCAATACGAAAGTATTTGTCATTATTCTGCAACAGTGTACTTCCTTATAATGTGGTATTCTTACATATTCTTTCGAGAGAAAACTCTCCTGTGTGTTCTCTTTTGAGGCTACACGCTTAGACATACACGCAACACCAAAGCTTTTCCAGTTACAACGCGTTGTTTAGGAAAAACAAGATAATTTCGCACGATGCGGGATTTCCTTAATAAGTGGTTTTCTGACAAATTTTGACCAAAGAAAATTCTCCTGTGTGTTCTCTTTTGAGGCTACACGTTTAGACGTACAGGTCACACCAAATCTTTTCGAGTTACAACGTGTTGTTTAGGAGATACAAGCTAATTTTTTACGATGCGTTATTTCTTCTCATAAAGTGTTTCCAATAAGTACGTATTTGTCTTTACTCTGCAACACTGTATTTCCTTATAAGGTGGTATTCTTACATATTCTTTTTAGAGAAAACTCTCCTGTGTGCTCTCTTTTGTGTCTACACGCTTAGACATACACGCAACTCCAAAGCTTTTCGAGTTACAACGCATTGTTTAGGAAAAACAAGATAATTTTTCACGATAAGGGATTTCCTTAAAACGTGGTTTTCTTACATATTTTGAGGATAAAAAATTCTCCTGTCGGTTCTCTTTTGAGGCTACACATTTAGACGTACACGTCACACCAAATATTTTCGAGTTACAACGTGTTGTTTAGGAGATACAAGCTAATTTTGTACGATTTTTTATTTCTTCTCTTAAAGTTTTACAATATGTACGTATTTGTCTTTAATCTGCAACACTGTATTTCCTTATAACGTGGTATTCTTACATATTCTTTCGAGAGAAAACTCTCCTTGCATTCCCTTTAGAGGCTACACACTTAGACATACACGCAACCCCAAAGCTTTTCGAGTTACAACGTGTTGTTTAGGAAAAACAAGATAATTTCGCACGATGCGGGATTTCCTTAAAACGTGGTTTTCTGACAAATTTTGATGAAAGAAAACTCTCCTGTGGGTTCTCTTTTGAGGATACACGTTTAGACGTACACGCCACAACAAATCTTTTCGAGTCACAACATGTTGTTTAGTACATACAAGCTAATTTTGCAAGGTGCGTTATTTCTCTCATAAAGTGTTTCCAGTATGTACGTATTTGTCTTTACTCTGCCACACTGTATTTCCTTATAACGTGGTATTCTTACATATTCTTTCGAGAAAAAACTCTCCTATGCGTTCTCTTTTGGGGCTACATGCTTAGACATACACCCAACACCAAAGCTTTTCGAGTAAAAACCTGTTGTTTAGGAAGAACAAGATAATTTCTCACGATGCGCGATTTCCTTAAAACGTGGTTTTCTGAAAATTTTTGACGAAAGAAAATTGTCCTGTGGGTTCTCTTTTGAGGCTACAGGTTTAGACGTACATGCCACACCAAATCTTTTCGAGTTACAACGTGTTGTTTAGGAGATACAAGCTAATTTTGTACGATGCTTTATTTCATCTCATAAAGTTTAAGGGTTTCCAATACATACGTGTTTGTCTTTACTCTGCAACACTGTATTTCCTTATAACGTGGTATTCTTTCATATTCTTTCGAGAGAAAACTCTCCTGTGCGTTCTCTTTTGAGGCTACACGCTTAGACATACACGCAATAGCAAAGCTTTTCGAGTTACAACATGTTGTTTAGGAAGAACAAGATAATTTCCCACGATGCGGGATTTCCTTAAAACGTGGTGTTCTGACAAATTTTGATGAAAGAAAATTCTCCTGTGGGTTCTCTTTTGAGGCTACACCTTTTGACGTACACACCACACCAAATCTTTTTGAGTTACACCGTGCTGTTTAGGAGATCCAAGCTAATTTTTTTTACGATGCATTATTTCTTCCCGTAAAGTTTAAGTGTTTCCAATACATACGTTTTTGTCTTTACACTGCAACTCTGTTTTTCCTTATAACGTGGTATTCTTACATACTCTTTCGAGAGAAAACTCTCCTGTGCGTTCTCATTTGAGGCTACACGCTTAGACATACAGGCAACACCA
Source organism: Apodemus sylvaticus (assembly GCF_947179515.1). Taxonomy (NCBI): domain Eukaryota; kingdom Metazoa; phylum Chordata; class Mammalia; order Rodentia; family Muridae; genus Apodemus; species Apodemus sylvaticus. The sequence continues at coordinate 1,891,872 of NW_026263195.1, forward strand.
CAGCTTTTCGAGTTACAATGTGTTGTTTAGGAAAAACAAGATAATTTAGCACGATGCGGGATTTCCTTAAAACGTGGTTTTCTGACAAATTTTGACGAAAGAAAATACTCCTGTGGGTTCTCTTTTGAGGCTACACGTTTAGCCGTACACGCCACACCAAATCTTTTCGAGTTACAACCTGTTGTTTAGGAGATACAAGCTAATATTTTTACGATGCGTTATTTCTTCTCGTAAAGTGTTTCCAATAAGTACGTATTTGTCTTTACTCTGCAACACTGTGTTTCCTTATAACGTGGTATTCTTACATATTCTTTCGAGAGAAAACTCTCCTGTGCGTTCTCTTTTGAGGCTACATGCTTAGACATACACGCAACACCAAAGCTTTTCGAGTTACAACGTGTTTTTTAGGAAGAACAAGATAATTTCTCACGATGCGGGATTTCCTTAAAACGTGGTTTTCTGACAAATTTTGACGAAAGAAATTTGTCCTGTGGTTCTCTTTGAGGCTACACGTTTAGATGTACATGCCACACCAAATCTTTTCGAGTACAACGTGTTGTTTAGGAGATACAAGCTAATTTTGTACGATGCTTTATTTCATCTCGTAAAGTTTAAGGGTTTCCAATACGAAAGTGTTTGTCATTATTCTGCAACAGTGTACTTCCTTATAATGTGGTATTCTTACATATTCTTTCGAGAGAAAACTCTCCTGTGTGTTCTCTTTTGAGGCTACACGCTTAGACATACACGCAACACCAAAGCTTTTCGAGTTACAACGCGTTGTTTAGGAAAAACAAGATAATTTCGCACGATGCGGGATTTCCTTAATACGTGGTTTTCTGACAAATTTTGACCAAAGAAAATTCTCCTGTGTGTTCTCTTTTGAGGCTACACGTTTAGACGTACAGGTCGCACCAATTCTTTTCGAGTTACAACGTGTTGTTTAGGAGATACAAGCTAATTTTTTACGATGCGTTATTTCTTCTCATAAAGTGTTTCCAATAAGTACGTATTTGTCTTTACTCTGCAACACTGTATTTCCTTATAAGGTGGTATTCTTACATATTCTTTTTAGAGAAAACTCTCCTGTGTGCTCTCTTTTGAGTCGACACGCTTAGACGTACACGCAACTCCAAAGCTTTTCGAGTTACAACGCATTGTTTAGGAAAAACAAGATAATTTTGCACGATAAGGGATTTCCTTAAAACGTGGTTTTCTTACATATTTTGACGATAAAAAAGTCTCCTGTCGGTTCTCTTTTGAGGCTACACATTTAGACGTACACGTCACACCAAATATTTTCGAGTTACAACGTGTTGTTTAGGAGATACAAGCTAATTTTGTATGATTTTTTATTTCTTCTCTTAAAGTTTTACAATATGTACATATTTGTCTTTACTCTTCACCACTGTATTTCCTTATAACGTGGTATTCTTACATATTCTTTCGAGAGAAAACTCTCCTTGCATTCCTTTTAGAGGCTACACACTTAGACATACATGCAACACCAAAGTATTTCGAGTTACAACGTGTTGTTTAGGAAAAACAAGATAATTTCGCACGATGTGGGATTTCCTTAAAACGTGGTTTTCTGACAAATTTTGACGAAAGAAAACTCTCCTGTGGGTTCTCTTTTGAGGATACACGTTTAGACGTACACGCCACACCAAATCTTTTCGAGTTACAACATGTTGTTTAGGACATACAAGCAAATTTTGCAAGATGCGTTATTTCTCTCATAAAGTGTTTCCAGTATGTACGTATTTGTCTTTACTCTGCCACACTGTATTTCCTTATAACGTGGTATTCTTATATATTCTTTCGAGAGAAAACTCTCCTATGCGTTCTCTTTTGGGGCTACATGCTTAGACATACACCCAACACCAAAGCTTTTCGATTTAAAACGTGTTGTTTAGGAAGAACAAGATAATGTCTCACGATGCGCGATTTCCTTAAAACGTGGTTTTCTGAAAAATTTTGACGAAAGAAAATTGTCCTGTGGGTTCTCTTTTGAGGCTACACGTTTAGACGTACATGCCACACCAAATCTTTTCGAGTTACAACGTGTTGTTTGGGAGATACAAGCTAATTTTGTACGATGCTTTAATTCATCTCGTAAAGTTTAAGGGTTTCCAATACATACGTGTTTGTCTTTACTCTGTAACACTGTATTTCCTTATAACGTGGTATCCTTTCATATTCTTTCGAGAGAAAACTCTCCTGTGCGTTCTCTTTTGAGGCTACACGCTTAGACATACACGCAACAGCAAAGCCTTTCGAGTTACAACATGTTGCTTAGGAAGAACAAGATAATTTCCCACGATGCGGGATTTCCTTAAAACGTGGTGTTCTGACAAATTTTGGTGAAAGAAAATACTCCTGTGGGTTCTCTTTTGAGGCTACACCTTTAGACGTACACACCACACCAAATCTTTTTGAGTTACACCGTGCTGTTTAGGAGATACAAGCTAATTTTTTTTACGATGCGTTATTTCTTCTCATAAAGTTTAAGTGTTTCCAATACATATGTTTTTGTCTTTACACTGCAACTCTGTATTTCCTTATAACGTGGTATTCTTACATATTCTTTCGAGAGAAAACTCTCCTGTGCATTCTCTTTTGAGGCTACACGCTTAGACATACAGGCAACACCACAGCTTTTCGAGTTACAATGTGTTGTTTAGGAAAAACAAGATAATTTAGCAAGATGCGGGATTTCCTTAAAACGTGGTTTTCTGACAAATTTTGATGAAAGAAAATACTCCCGAGGTTTCTCTTTTGAGGCTACACGTTTAGACGTACACGCCACACCAAATCTTTTCGAGTTACAACGTGTTGTTTAGGAGATACAAGCTAATTTTTTAAGATGCGTTATTTCTTCTCGTAAAGTTTAAGTGTTTCCAATACGTATGTATTTGCCTTTACTCTGCAACACTGTTTTCCTAATAACGTGGTATTCTTACATATTCCTTCGAGAGAAAACTCTCCTGTGCGTTCTCTTTTGAGGCTACACGCTTAGACATACATGCAACACCAAAACTTTTCGAGTTACAACATGTTGTTTAGGAAGAACAAGATAATTTCCCACGATGCGGGATTTCCTTAAAACGTGGTTTTCTGACAAATTTTGATGAAAGAAAATTCTCCTGTGGGTTCTCTTTTGAGGCTACACCTTTAGACATACAAACCACACCAAATCTTTTTGAGTTACACCGTGCTGTTTAGGAGATACAAGCTAATTTTTTTTACGATGCATTATTTCTTCCCGTAAAGTTTAAGTGTTTCCAATACATACGTTTTTGTCTTTACACTGCAACTCTGTTTTTCCTTATAACGTGGTATTTTTACATACTCTTTCGAGAGAAAACTCTCCTGTGCGTTCTCTTTTGAGGCTACACGCTTAGACATACAGGCAACACCACAGCTTTTCGAGTTACAATGTGTTGTTTAGGAAAAACAAGATAATTTAGCACGATGCGGGATTTCCTTAAAACGTGGTTTTCTGACAAATTTTGACGAAAGAAAATACTCCTGTGGGTTCTCTTTTGAGGCTACACGTTTAGCCGTACACGCCACACCAAATCTTTTCGTGTTACAACCTGTTGTTTAGGAGATACAAGCTAATTTTTTTACGATGCGTTATTTCTTCTCGTAAAGTGTTTCCAATAAGTACGTATTTGTCTTTACTCTGCAACACTGTGTTTCCTTATAACGTGGTATTCTTACATATTCTTTCGAGAGAAAACTCTCCTGTGCGTTCTCTTTTGAGGCTACATGCTTAGACATACACGCAACACCAAAGCTTTTCGAGTTACAACGTGTTTTTTAGGAAGAACAAGATAATTTCTCACGATGCGGGATTTCCTTAAAACGTGGTTTTCTGACAAATTTTGACGAAAGAAATTTGTCCTGTGGTTCTCTTTGAGGCTACACGTTTAGATGTACACGCCACACCAAATCTTTTCGAGTTACAACGTGTTGTTTAGGAGATACAAGCTAATTTTGTACGATGCTTTATTTCATCTCGTAAAGTTTAAGGGTTTCCAATACGAAAGTATTTGTCATTATTCTGCAACAGTGTACTTCCTTATAATGTGGTATTCTTACATATTCTTTCGAGAGAAAACTCTCCTGTGTGTTCTCTTTTGAGGCTACACGCTTAGACATACACGCAACACCAAAGCTTTTCGAGTTACAACGCGTTGTTTAGGAAAAACAAGATAATTTCGCACGATGCGGGATTTCCTTAATACGTGGTTTTCTGACAAATTTTGACCAAAGAAAATTCTCCTGTGTGTTCTCTTTTGAGGCTACACGTTTAGACGTACAGGTCACACCAAATCTTTTCGAGTTACAACGTGTTGTTTAGGAGATACAAGCTAATTTTTTAAGATGCGTTATTTCTTCTCATAAAGTGTTTCCAAAAAGTACGTATTTGTCTTTACTCTGCAACACTGTATTTCCTTATAAGGTGGTATTCTTACATATTCTTTTTAGAGAAAACTCTCCTGTGTGCTCTCTTTTGTGTCTACACGCTTAGACATACACGCAACTCCAAAGCTTTTCGAGTTACAACGCATTGTTTAGGAAAAACAAGATAATTTTGCACGATAAGGGATTTCCTTAAAACGTGGTTTTCTTACATATTTTGAGGATAAAAAATTCTCCTGTCGGTTCTCTTTTGAGGCTACACATTTAGACGTACACGTCACACCAAATATTTTCGAGGTACAACGTGCTGTTTAGGAGATACAAGCTAATTTTGTATGATTTTTTATTTCTTCTCTTAAAGTTTTACAATATGTACGTATTTGTCTTTACTCTTCAACACTGTATTTCCTTATAACGTGGCATTCTTACATATTCTTTCGAGAGAAATCTCTCCTTGCATTCCTTTTAGAGGCTACACACTTAGACATACATGCAACACCAAAGCTTTTCGAGTTACAACGTGTTGTTTAGGAAAAACAAGATAATTTCGCACGATGCAGGATTTCCTTAAAACGTGGTTTTCTGACAAATTTTGACGAAAGAAAACTCCCCTGTGGGTTCTCTTTTGAGGATACACGTTTAGACGTACACGCCACACCAAATCTTTTCGAGTTACAACATGTTGTTTAGGACATACAAGCAAATTTTGCAAGATGCGTTATTTCTCTCATAAAGTGTTTCCAGTATGTATGTATTTGTCTTTACTCTGCCACACTGTATTTCCTTATAACGTGGTATTCTTATAGATTCGTTCGAGAGAAAACTCTCCTATGCGTTCTCTTTTGGGGCTACATGCTTAGACATACACCCAACACCAAAGCTTTTCGAGTTAAAACGTGTTGTTTAGGAAGAACAAGATAATTTCTCACGATGCGCGATTTCCTTAAAACGTGGTTTTCTGAAAAATTTTGACGAAAGAAAATTGTCCTGTGGGTTCTCTTTTGAGGCTACACGTTTAGACGTACATGCCACACCAAATCTTTTCGAGTTACAACGTGTTGTTTGGGAGATACAAGCTAATTTTGTACGATGCTTTAATTCATCTCGTAAAGTTTAAGGGTTTCCAATACATACGTGTTTGTCTTTACTCTGTAACACTGTATTTCCTTATAACGTGGTATCCTTTCATATTCTTTCGAGAGAAAACTCTCCTGTGCGTTCTCTTTTGAGGCTACACGCTTAGACATACACGCAACAGCAAAGCCTTTCGAGTTACAACATGTTGCTTAGGAAGAACAAGATAATTTCCCACGATGCGGGATTTCCTTAAAACGTGGTGTTCTGACAAATTTTGATGAAAGAAAATACTCCTGTGGGTTCTCTTTTGAGGCTACACCTTTAGACGTACACACCACACCAAATCTTTTTGAGTTACACCGTGCTGTTTAGGAGATACAAGCTAATTTTTTTTTACGATGCGTTATTTCTTCTCATAAAGCTTAAGTGTTTCCAATACATACGTTTTTGTCTTTACACTGCAACTCTGTATTTCCTTATAACGTGGTATTCTTACATATTCTTTCGAGAGAAAACTCTCCTGTGCATTCTCTTTTGAGGCTACACGCTTAGACATACAGGCAACACCACAGCTTTTCGAGTTACAATGTGTTGTTTAGGAAAAACAAGATAATTTAGCACGATGCGGGATTTCCTTAAAACGTGGTTTTCTGACAAATTTTGACGAAAGAAAATACTCCCGAGGTTTCTCTTTTGAGGCTACACGTTTAGACGTACACGCCACACCAAATCTTTTCGAGTTACAACGTGTTGTTTAGGAGATACAAGCTAATTTTTTAAGATGCATTATTTCTTCTCGTAAAGTTTAAGTGTTTCCAATAAGTACGTATTGGCCTTTACTGTGCAACACTGTTTTCCTAATAAGGTGGTATTCTTACATATTCCTTCGAGAGAAAACTCTCCTGTGCGTTCTCTTTTGAGGCTAGACGCTTAGACATACATGCAACACCAAAACTTTTCGAGTTACAACGTGTTGTTTAGGAAGAACAAGATAATTTCTCACGATGCGGGATTTCCTTAAAACGAGGTTTGCTGACAAATTTTGACGAAAGAAAATTGTCCTGTGGGTTCTCTTTTGGGGCTACACGTTTAGACGTACAAGCCACACCAAATCTTGTCCAGTAAAAACGTGTTGTTTAGGAGATACAAGCTAATTTTGTACGATGCTTTAATACATCTCGTAAAGTTTAAGTGTTTCCAATATGTACGCTTTCGTCTTTACTCAGCAACACTGTACTTCCTTATAAAGTGGTATGCTTAACTATTCTTTCGAGAGAAAACTCTCCTGTGCGTTCTCTCTTGAGGCTACATGCTTAGACATACACGCAACACCAAAGCTTTTCGAGTTACAATGTGTTGTTTAGGAAAAACAAGATAATTTCGCACGATGCGGGGTTTCCTTAGTACGTGGTTTTCTGACAAATTTTGACCAAAGAAAATTCTCCTGTGCGTTCTCTTTTGAGGCTACACGTTTAGCCGTACACGCCACACCAAATCTTTTCGAGTTACAACCTGTTGTTTAGGAGATACAAGCTAATTTTTTTACGATGCGTTATTTCTTCTCGTAAAGTGTTTCCAATAAGTACGTATTTGTCTTTACTCTGCAACACTGTGTTTCCTTATAACGTGGTATTCTTACATATTCTTTCGAGAGAAAACTCTCCTGTGCGTTCTCTTTTGAGGCTACATGCTTAGACATACACGCAACACCAAAGCTTTTCGAGTTACAACGTGTTTTTTAGGAAGAACAAGATAATTTCTCATGATGCGGGATTTCCTTAAAACATGGTTTTCTGACAAATTTTGACGAAAGAAATTTGTCCTGTGGTTCTCTTTGAGGCTACACGTTTAGATGTACATGCCACACCAAATCTTTTCGAGTTACAACGTGTTGTTTAGGAGATACAAGCTAATTTTGTACGATGCTTTATTTCATCTCGTAAAGTTTAAGGGTTTCCAATACGAAAGTATTTGTCATTATTCTGCAACAGTGTACTTCCTTATAATGTGGTATTCTTACATATTCTTTCGAGAGAAAACTCTCCTGTGTGTTCTCTTTTGAGGCTACACGCTTAGACATACACCCAACACCAAAGCTTTTCGAGTTACAACGCGTTGTTTAGGAAAAACAAGATAATTTTGCACGATGCGGGATTTCCTTAATACGTGGTTTTCTGACAAATTTTGACCAAAGAAAATTCTCCTGTGGGTTCTCTTTTGAGGCTACACGTTTAGACGTACACGCCACACCAAATCTTTTGGAGTTTCAATGTGTTGTTTAGGAGATACAAGCTAATTTTTTACGATATGTTATTTCTTCTCATAAAGTATTTCCAATAAGTACGTATTTTTCTTTAATCTGCAACACTGTATTTTCTTATAACGTGGTATTCTTACACATTCTTTCGAGTGAAAACTCTCCTGTGTGCTCTCTTTTGAGTCTACACGCTTAAACATACATGCAACACCAAAGCTTTTCGAGTTACAAGGTTTTGTTTAGGAAAAACAAGATAATTTCGCACGATGCGGGATTTCATAAACGTGGTTTTCTGAATATTTGACGAAAGAAAATTCTCCTATGGGTTCTTTCTTGAGGCTACACGTTTAGACGTACACGCCACACAAAGTCTTTTCGAGTTACAACGTGTTTTTTAGGAGATATGAGCTAATTTTGTACGATGCTTTATTTCATCTCGTAAAGTTTAAGGGTTTCCAATACGTACCTATTTGTCTTTACTCTGAAACACTGTATTTCCTTATAACGTGGTATTCTTACATATTCTTTTGAGAGAAAACTCTCCTGTGTGTTCTCTTTTGAGGCTACATGCTGAGACATACACGCAACACCATAGCTTTTCGAGTTAAAACGTGTTGTTTAGGAAAAACAAGATAATTTCGCACGATGCAGGATTTTCTTAATACGTGGTTTTCTGACAAATTTGACCAAAGAAAATTCTCCTGTGGGTTCTCTTTTGAGGCTACACGTTTAGACGTACACGCCACACCAAATCATTTAGAGTTACAACGTGTTGTTTAGGAGATACAAGCTAATTTTGTACGATGCGTTATTTCTTCTCTTAAAGTGTTTCCAATATGTACGTATTTGTCTTTACTCTGCAACACTATTTCCTACAACGTGGTATTCTTACATATTCTTTCGAGAGAAAACTCTCCTGTGCATTCGCTTTTGTGGCTACACACTTAGACATACACGCAACACCAAAGCTTTTCGAGTTACAACTTGTTGTTTAGGAAAAACAAGATAATTTCGCAGGATGCGGGATTTCGTTAAAACGTGATTTTCTGACAAATTTTGAAGAAAGAAAATTCTCCTATTGGTTCTCTTTTGAGGCTACACGTTTAGAAGTACACACCACATGAAGTCCTTTCGAGTTACCACGTGTTGTTTAGGAGATACAAGCTAATTTTTTACGATGCATTATTTCTTCTTGTAAAGTGTTTCCAACAAGTATGTATTTGTCTTTACTCTGCAACACTGTATTTCCTTATAACGTTGTATTCTTACATGTTCTTTCTAGAGAAAACTCTCCTGTGCATACTCTTTAGAGGCTACACGCTTAGACATACACGCAACAACAAAGCTTTTCGAGTTACAACGTGTTTTTAAGGAAAAACAAGATAATTTTCACGATGCGGGATTTACTTAAAACGTGGTTTTCTGAAAAATTTTGAAGAAAGAAAGTTATCCTGTGGGTTCTCTTTTGAGGCTACACGTGTAGACGTACGAGCCACACCAAATCTTTTCGAGTTACAACGTGTTGTTTAGGAGATACAAGCTAATTTTGTACGATGCATTATTTCTTCTCTTAAAGTGTTTCCAATGGTATGTAATTGTCTTTTCTGTGCAACACTGTATTTCCTTATAACGTGGTATTCTTACATATTCGTTCAAGAGAAAACTCTCCTGTGCGTTCTCTATTGAGGCTACACGCTTAGACATACACACAACACCAAAGCTTTTCGAGTTACAATGTGTTGTTTAGGAAAAACTAGAAAATTTCGCACGAAGCGAGATTTCCATACAACGTGTTTTCTGACAAATTTTGATGAAAGAAAATTCTCCTATGGGTTCTCTTTTGAGGCTACACATTTAGACGTACACGCCACACCAAGTCCTTTCGAGTTACCACGTGTTGTTTAGGAGATACAAGCTAACTTTTTACAATGCGTTATTTCTTCTCATAAAGTGTTTCCAACAAGTATGTTTTTGTCTTTACTCTGCAACACTGTATTCCTTATAACGTTGTATTCTTACATGTTCTTTCGAGAGAAAACACTCCTGTGTGTACTCTTTAGAGGCTACACGCTTAGACATACTCGCAACACCAAAGCTTTTCGAGTTACAACGTGTTGTTTAGGAAAAACAAGATAATTTTGCACGATGCGGGATTTCCTTAAAACGTGGTTTTCTGACAAATTTTGACGAAAGAAAATTCTCCTGTGGGTTCTCTTTTGAGGCTACACGTGTAGACATACGGGCCACACCAAATCTTTTCGAGTTACAACGTGTTGTGTAGGAGATACAAGCTAATTTTGAACGATGCGTTATTTCTTCTCATAAAGTGTTTCCAATATGTACGTATTTGTCTTTACTCTGCAACACTGTATTTCCTTATAACGTGGTATTCTTACATATTCGTTCGATAGAAAACTCTCCTGCGCATTCCCTTTAGAGGCTACACACTTAAGCATACATGAAACACCAAAGCTTTTCGAGTTACAACTTGTTGTTTAGGAAAAACAAGATAATTTCGCAGGATGCGGGATTTCCTTATAATGTGGTTTTCTGACAAATTTTGAAGAAAGAAAATTCTCCTGTGGGGTCTCTTTTGAGGCTACACTTTTAGACGTACACGCCAAACCAAATCTTTTCGAGTTACCACTTGTTGTTTAGGAGATACAAGCTTATATTTTATGATGCGTCATTTCTTCTCGTAAAGTGTTTCCAATATTTATGTTTTTGTCTTTACTCTGCAACACTGTATTTCCTTATAACGTTGTAGTCTTACATGTTCCTTTGAGAGAAAACTCTCCTGTGCATTCTCTTTTGAGGCTACACGCTTAGATATACACGCAACACCAAAGCTTTTCGAGTTACAACGTGTTGTTTAGGAAAAACAAGATAATTTTGCACGATGCGGAATTTCCTTAAAACGTGGTTATCTAATTTTGATGAAAGAAAATTCTCCTGTTGGTTCTCTTTTGAGGCTACACGTTTAGACGGACATGCCAAACCAAATCTTTTCGAGTTACCACGTGTTGTTAGGAGATACAAGGTAACTTTGTATGATGTATTATTTCTTCTCGTAAAGTGTTTCCAATATGTACTTATTTGTCTTTACTCTGCAAAATTGTATTTCCTAATAGCGTGGTATTCTTACATATTCTCTCGAGAGAAAACTATCCTGTGCCTTCTCTTTTGAGGCTCCACGCTTAGACATACACGCAACACTAAACTTTTCGAGTAACAATATGTTGTTTAGGAAAAAGAAGATGGTTTCACACGATGCGGGATTTCCTTAAAACTTGGTTCTGTGAAAAATTTTGATGAAAGAAAATTCTCCTGTGGGATCTCCTTTGAGGCTACACGTTTAGACGTACAGGCCACACCAAATCTTTTCGAGTTACAACTTGTTGTTTAGGAGATACAAGCTAATTTTGTACTACGCGTTAATTCTTCTTGTAAAGTGTTTCCAATACGTATGTGTTTGTCTTTACTCTGCAACATTGTATTTCCTTATAATGTGGCATTCTTACATATTCTTTCGAGAGAAAACTCTCCTGTGCTTTCTCTTTTGAGGCTACACGCTTAGACATACACGCAACACCAGAGCTTTTCGAGTTACAACGTGTTGTTTAGGAAAAACTAGATAATTTCGCACAATGCGAGATTTCCTTAAAACGTGGTTTCTGACAAATTTTGATGAAAGAAAATTCTCCTGTGGGATCTCTTTTGAGGCTACACGTTTAGACGTACAGGCCACACCAAATCTTTTCGAGTAACAACGTGTTGTTTAGGAGATTCAAGCTAATTTTGTACGATGCGTTAATTCTTCTCGTAAAGTGTTTCCAATATGTACGTATTTGTCTTTACTCTGCAACACTGTATTCCCTTATAACGGGGTATTCTTACATATTCTTTCGAGAGAAAACTCTCCTGTGCATTCCCTTTTGAGGCTACACACTTAGACATACACGCAACACCAAAGCTTTTCGAGTTACAACTTGTTGTTTAGGAAAAACAAGATAATTTCGCAGGATGCGGGATTTCGTTAAAACGTGGTTTTCTGACAAATTTTGAAGAAAGAAAATTCTCCAGTGGGTTCTCTTTTGAGGCTACACTTTTAGACGTACACGCCAAACCAAATGTTTTCGAGTTTCCACTTTTTGTTTAGGACATACAAGCTAATATTGTATGATGCGTAATTTCTTCTTGTAAAGTGTTTCCAATAAGTACGTATTTGTCTTTACTCTGCAACACTGTATTTCCTTATAACGTTGTATTCTTACATGATCTTTCGAGAGAAAACTCTCCTGTGCATTCTCTTTTGAGGCTACACGCTGAGACATACACGCAACACCAAAGCTTTTCGAGTTACAAGGTGTTGTTTAGGAATAACAAGATAATTTCGCACGATGCGGGATTTCCTTAAAACGTGGTTTTCTGAAAATTTTGACGAAAGAAAATTCTCCTTTGTGTTCTCTTTTGAGGCTACACGTTTAGACGTACACGCCAAACCAAATCTTTTCGAGTTACCACGTGTTGTTTAGGAGATACAAGCTAATTTTGTACGATGCGTTATGATGCGTTATTTCTTCTCCTAAAGTGTTTCCAATATGTACTTATTTGCCTTTACTCTGCAAAATTGTATTTCTTTATAACGTGGTATTCTTACATATTCTTTCGAGAGAAAACTCTCCTGTACCTTTGCTTTTGAGGCTCCACGCTTAGACATACACGCAACACCAAAGCTTTTTGTGTTACAACATGTTGTTTAGGAAAAAGAAGATGATTTCGCACGATGCGGGATTTCCTTAAAACGTGGTTTTCTGAAAATTTTTAACGAAAGAAAATTGTCCTGTGGGTTCTCTTTTGAGGCAACACGTTTAGACGTACACGCCACACCGAATTTTTTCGAGTTACAACGTGTTGTTTAGGAGATACAAGTTAATTTTTTACGATGCGTTATTTCTTCTCGTAAAGTGTTTCCAATATGTACGTATCTGTCTTTACTCTGCAACACTCTATTTCCTTATAACGTGGTATTCTTACATATTCTTTCTAGAAAAAAATCTCCTTTACATTCTCTTTTGAAGCTACACGCTTAGACATACACACAACACCAAAGTTTTTCGAGTTACAACGTGTTGTTTAGGAAAAACAAGATAATTTTGCATGATTAGGGATTTCCTTATATCGTGGTTTTCTGACAAATTTTGAAGAAAGAAAATTCTCCTGTGGGGTCTCTTTTGAGGCTACACTTTTACACGTACACGCCAAACCAAATCTTTTCGAGTTACCACTTGTTGTTTAGGAGATACAAGCTTATATTTTATGATGTGTCATTTCTTCTCGTAAAGTGTTTCCAATATGTACGTATTTGTCTTTACTCTCCAACACTGTATTTCCTTATAACGTTGGATTCTTACATGTTCTTTCGAGAGAAAACTCTCCTGTGCATTCTCTTTTGAGGCTACACGCTGAGACATACATGCAACACCAAAGCTTTTCGTGTTACAAGTTGTTTAGGAAAAACAAGATAATTTCGCACGATGGGGGATTTCCATAAAACGTGGTTTTCTGACAAATTTTGACGAAAGAAAATTCTCCTTTGTGTTCTCTTTTGCGGCTACACGTTTAGACGTACACGCCAAACCAAACCTTTTCGAGTTACCACGTGTTGTTTAGGAGATACAAGCTAATTTTGTATGATGCGTTATTTCTTCTCCTAATGTGTTTCCAATATGTACTTATTTGCCTTTACTCGGCAAAATTGTATTTCTTTATAACGTCTATTCTTACATATTCTTTCGAGAGAAAACTCTCCTGTGCCTTCGCTTTTGAGGCTCCACGCTTAGACATACACGCAACACCAAAGTTTTTTGAGTTACAACATGTTGTTTAGGAAAAAGAAGATGATTTCGCACGATGCTGGATTTCCTTAAAACGTGGTTTTCTGAAAAATCTAACGAAAGAAAATTGTCCTGTGGGTTCTCTTTTGAGGGTACACGTTTAGACGTACACGCCACACCAAATCTTTTCGAGTTACAACGTGTTGTTTAGGAGAAACAAGTTAATTTTTTACGATGCGTTATTTCTTCTCGTAGAGAGTTTCCAATATGTACGTATTTGTCTTTACTCTGCAACAATGTATTTCCTTATAACGTGGTATTCTTAAATATTCTTTCGAGAAAAAACTCTCCTTTACATTCTCTTTTGAGGCTACACGCTTAGACATACACGCAACACCAAAGCTTTTCGAGTTACAACTTGTTGTTTAGGAAAAACAAGATAATTTTGCACGATGAGGGATTTCCTTAAAACGTGGTTTTCTCACATATTTTGACGAAAGAAAATTCTCCTGTGGGTTCTCTTTTGAGGCTACACGTTTAGCTGTACACGCCACACCAAATCCTTTCGAGTTACAACCGGTTGTTTAGGAGATACGAGCTAATTTTGTATGATGCATTAGTTCTTCTCGTAAAGTGTTTCCAATACATATGTATTTGTCTTTACTCTGCAACACTGTATTTCCTTATAATGTGATATTCTTACATATTCTTTTGAGGGAAAACTCTCCTGTGTGTTCTCTTTTGAGGCTACATGCTTAGACATACACCCAACTCCAAAGCTTTTCGAGTTACAACATGTTGTTCAGGAAAAAGAAGATGATTTGGCACGATGCGGGATTTCCTTAAAACGTGGTTTTCTGAAAAATTTTGACGAAAGAAAATTCTCCTGTGGGTTCTCTTTTGAGGCTACACGTTGAGACGTACACGTCACACCAAAACTTTTCGAGTTACAACGAGTTGTTTAGGAGACACAAGCTAATTTTGTATGATGCGATATTTCTTCTTTTGAAGTGTTTCCAATATGTACGTATTTGTCTTTACTCTGCAACACTGTATTTCCTTATAACGTGGTATTCTTACATATTCTTTCGAGAGAAAACTCTCCTGTGCATTCCCTTTTGTGGCTACACACTTAGTCATACACGCAACACCAAAGCTTTTCGAGTTACAACTTGTTGTTTAGGAAAAACAAGATAATTTCGCAGGATGCGGGATTTCGTTAAAACGTGATTTTCTGAAAAATTTTGAAGAAAGAAAATTCTCCTATGGGTTCTCTTTTCAGGCTACACGTTTAGACGTACACGCCACACCAAGTCCTTTCGAGTTACCACGTGTTGTTTAGGAGATACAAGCTAATTTTTTACAATGCGTTATTTCTTCTCGTAAAGTGTTTCCATCAAGTATGTATTTGTCTTTACTCTGCAACACTGTATTCCCTTATAACGTTGTATTCTTACATGTTCTTTCGAGAGAAAACTCTCCTGTGCGTACTCTTTAGAGGCTACACGCTTAAACATACACGCAACGCCAAAGATTTTCGAGTTACAATGTGTTGTTTAGGAAAAGCAAGATAATTTCGCACGATGCGAGATTTACATAAAACGTGGTTTTCTGAAAAATTTTGACAAAAGAAAGTTTTTCTGTGGGTTCTCTTTTGAGGCTACACGTGTAGAAGTACGAGCCACAACAAATCTTTTCGAGTTCCAATTGTTGTTTAGGAGATACAAGATAATTTTGTACGATGTGTTATTTCCTCTCTTAAAGTGTTTCCAATACGTACGTATTTGTCTTTATTCTGCAACACTGTATTTTCTCATAACATGGTATTCTTACAAATTCTTTCGAGAGAAAACTCTCCTGTGCATTCTCTTTTGAGGCTACAAGCTTAGACATACACCCAACTCCAAAGCTTTTCGAGTTACAACATGTTGTTCAGGAAAAAGAAGATGATTTGGCACGATGCGGGATTTCCTTAAAACGTGGTTTTCTGAAAAATTTTGACGAAAGAAAATTCTCCTGTGGGTTCTCTTTTGAGGCTACACGTTGAGACGTACACGTCACACCAAAACTTTTCGAGTTACAACGAGTTGTTTAGGAGACACAAGCTAATTTTGTATGATGCGATATTTCTTCTTTTAAAGTGTTTCCAATATGTACGTATTTGTCTTTACTCTGCAACACTGTATTTCCTTATAACGTGGTATTCTTACATATTCTTTCGAGAGAAAACTCTCCTGTGCATTCCCTTTTGTGGCTACACACTTAGTCATACACGCAACACCAAAGCTTTTCGAGTTACAACTTGTTGTTTAGGAAAAACAAGATAATTTCGCAGGATGCGGGATTTCGTTAAAACGTGATTTTCTGAAAAATTTTGAAGAAAGAAAATTCTCCTATGGGTTCTCTTTTCAGGCTACACGTTTAGACGTACACGCCACACCAAGTCCTTTCGAGTTACCACGTGTTGTTTAGGAGATACAAGCTAATTTTTTACAATGCGTTATTTCTTCTCGTAAAGTGTTTCCATCAAGTATGTATTTGTCTTTACTCTGCAACACTGTATTCCCTTATAACGTTGTATTCTTACATGTTCTTTCGAGAGAAAACTCTCCTGTGCGTACTCTTTAGAGGCTACACGCTTAAACATACACGCAACGCCAAAGATTTTCGAGTTACAATGTGTTGTTTAGGAAAAGCAAGATAATTTCGCACGATGCGAGATTTACATAAAACGTGGTTTTCTGAAAAATTTTGACAAAAGAAAGTTTTTCTGTGGGTTCTCTTTTGAGGCTACACGTGTAGAAGTACGAGCCACAACAAATCTTTTCGAGTTCCAATTGTTGTTTAGGAGATACAAGATAATTTTGTACGATGTGTTATTTCCTCTCTTAAAGTGTTTCCAATACGTACGTATTTGTCTTTATTCTGCAACACTGTATTTTCTCATAACATGGTATTCTTACAAATTCTTTCGAGAGAAAACTCTCCTGTGCATTCTCTTTTGAGGCTACAAGCTTAGACATACACCCAACTCCAAAGCTTTTCGAGTTACAACATGTTGTTCAGGAAAAAGAAGATGATTTGGCACGATGCGGGATTTCCTTAAAACGTGGTTTTCTGAAAAATTTTGACGAAAGAAAATTCTCCTGTGGGTTCTCTTTTGAGGCTACACGTTGAGACGTACACGTCACACCAAAACTTTTCGAGTTACAACGAGTTGTTTAGGAGACACAAGCTAATTTTGTATGATGCGATATTTCTTCTTTTAAAGTGTTTCCAATATGTACGTATTTGTCTTTACTCTGCAACACTGTATTTCCTTATAACGTGGTATTCTTACATATTCTTTCGAGAGAAAACTCTCCTGTGCATTCCCTTTTGTGGCTACACACTTAGTCATACACGCAACACCAAAGCTTTTCGAGTTACAACTTGTTGTTTAGGAAAAACAAGATAATTTCGCAGGATGCGGGATTTCGTTAAAACGTGATTTTCTGAAAAATTTTGAAGAAAGAAAATTCTCCTATGGGTTCTCTTTTCAGGCTACACGTTTAGACGTACACGCCACACCAAGTCCTTTCGAGTTACCACGTGTTGTTTAGGAGATACAAGCTAATTTTTTACAATGCGTTATTTCTTCTCGTAAAGTGTTTCCATCAAGTATGTATTTGTCTTTACTCTGCAACACTGTATTCCCTTATAACGTTGTATTCTTACATGTTCTTTCGAGAGAAAACTCTCCTGTGCGTACTCTTTAGAGGCTACACGCTTAAACATACATGCAACGCCAAAGATTTTCGAGTTACAATGTGTTGTTTAGGAAAAGCAAGATAATTTCGCACGATGCGAGATTTCCATAAAACGTGGTTTTCTGAAAAATTTTGACAAAAGAAAGTTTTTCTGTGGGTTCTCTTTTGAGGCTACACGTGTAGAAGTACGAGCCACAACAAATCTTTTCGAGTTCCAATTGTTGTTTAGGAGATACAAGATAATTTTGTACGATGTGTTATTTCCTCTCTTAAAGTGTTTCCAATACGTACGTATTTGTCTTTATTCTGCAACACTGTATTTTCTCATAACATGGTATTCTTACAAATTCTTTCGAGAGAAAACTCTCCTGTGCATTCTCTTTTGAGGCTACAAGCTTAGACATACACCCAACTCCAAAGCTTTTCGAGTTACAACATGTTGTTCAGGAAAAAGAAGATGATTTGGCACGATGCGGGATTTCCTTAAAACATGGTTTTCTGAAAAATTTTGACGAAAGAAAATTCTCCTGTGGGTTCTCTTTTGAGGCTACACGTTGAGACGTACACGTCACACCAAAACTTTTCGAGTTACAACGAGTTGTTTAGGAGACACAAGCTAATTTTGTATGATGCGATATTTCTTCTTTTAAAGTGTTTCCAATATGTACGTATTTGTCTTTACTCTGCAACACTGTATTTCCTTATAACGTGGTATTCTTACATATTCTTTCGAGAGAAAACTCTCCTGTGCATTCCCTTTTGTGGCTACACACTTAGTCATACACGCAACACCAAAGCTTTTCGAGTTACAACTTGTTGTTTAGGAAAAACAATATAATTTCGCATGATGCGGGCTTTCGTTAAAACGTGATTTTCTGAAAAATTTTGAAGAAAGAAAATTCTCCTATGGGTTCTCTTTTCAGGCTACACGTTTAGACGTACACGCCACACCAAGTCCTTTCGAGTTACCACGTGTTGTTTAGGAGATACAAGCTAATTTTTTACAATGCGTTATTTCTTCTCGTAAAGTGTTTCCATCAAGTATGTATTTGTCTTTACTCTGCAACACTGTATTCCCTTATAACGTTGTATTCTTACATGTTCTTTCGAGAGAAAACTCTCCTGTGCGTACTCTTTAGAGGCTACACGCTTAAACATACACGCAACGCCAAAGATTTTCGAGTTACAATGTGTTGTTTAGGAAAAGCAAGATAATTTCGCACGATGCGAGATTTCCATAAAACGTGGTTTTCTGAAAAATTTTGACAAAAGAAAGTTTTTCTGTGGGTTCTCTTTTGAGGCTACACGTGTAGAAGTGCGAGCCACAACAAATCTTTTCGAGTTCCAATTGTTGTTTAGGAGATACAAGATAATTTTGTACGATGTGTTATTTCCTCTCTTAAAGTGTTTCCAATAGGTACGTATTTGTCTTTATTCTGCAACACTGTATTTTCTCATAACATGGTATTCTTACAAATTCTTTCGAGAGAAAACTCTCCTGTGCATTCTCTTTTGAGGCTACAAGCTTAGACATACACCCAACTCCAAAGCTTTTCGAGTTACAACATGTTGTTCAGGAAAAAGAAGATGATTTGGCACGATGCGGGATTTCCTTAAAACGTGGTTTTCTGAAAAATTTTGACGAAAGAAAATTCTCCTGTGGGTTCTCTTTTGAGGCTACACGTTTAGACGTACAAGCCGCACCAAATCTTTTCGAGTTACAACGTTTTGTTTAGGAGATACAAGCTAATTTTCTACGATGCGTTACTTCATCTCGTAAAGTGTTTCCAATATGTACATATTTGTCTGCTCTGCAACACTGTATTTCCTTATAACGTGGTATTCTTACATATTATTTCGAGAGAAAACTATCCTGTGCGTTCTCTTTTGAGGCTACACACTTAGACATACAGGCAACACCAAAGCTTTTCGAGTTACAACATGTTGTTTAGGAAAAACACGATAATTTCGCACGATGCAGGATTTCCTTAAAACGTGGTTTTCTGACAAATTTTGACGAAAGAAAATTCTCCTGTCGGTTCACTTTTGGGGCTACACATTTAGACGTACACGCCACACCAAATCCTTTAGAGTTACCACGTGTTGTTTAGGAGATACAAGCTAATTTTGTATGATGCGTTATTTCTTCTCGTAAAGTGTTTCCAATACGTACGTATTTGTCTTTACTCTGCAACACTGTATTTCCTTTTAACGTTGTATTATTACATGTTCTTTTGAGAGAAAACTCTCCTGTGCATTGTCTTTAGAGGCAACATGCTCAGACATACACGCAACACCAAAGCTTTTCGAGTTACAACGTGTTGTTTAGGAAAAACAAGATAATTTTGCACGATGCGGGATTTCCTTAAAACATGGTTCTTTGACAAATTTTGACGAAAAAAAGTTCTCCTGTTGGTTCTCTTTTGAGGCTACAAGTGTAGAAGTACGAGCCACACCAAATATTTTCGAGTTATAACGTGTTGTTTAGGAGATACAAGCAAATTTTGTACGATGCGTTATTTCTTCCCTAAATTGTTTCCAATATGTCGTTATTTATCTTTACTCTGCAACACTGTATTTTCTTATAACGTGGTATTCTTACATATTCTTTCGAGGGAAAACTCTCCTGTGCATGCTCTTTTGAGGCTACACGCTTAGATGAACACGCACGCCAAAGCTTTTCGAGTTACAACGTGTTGTTTAGGAAAAAGAAGATAATTTCGCACGATGCGAGATTTCCATAAAACGTGGTTTTCAGACAAATTTTGACGAAAGAAAGTTCTCCTCTGGGTTCTCTTTTGAGGCTACACGTGTAGAGGTACGAGAAACACCAAATCTTTTCGAGTTACAATGTGTTGTTTAGGAGATACAAGCTAATTTTGTACAATGCGTTATTTCTTCTCTTAAAGTGTTTCCAATATGTACGTAGTTGTCTTTATTCTGCAACACTGTATTTCCTTATAACGTGGTATTCTTACATATTCTTTCGAGAGAAAACTCTCCTGTGCATTCTCTTTTGTGGCTACATGCTTAGACATACACGCAACACCAAAGCTTTTCGAGTTACAACGTGTTGTTTAGGAAAAACAAGATAATTTCGCACGATGCGCTATTTCCTTAAAACGTGGTTTCAGACAAATTTTGATGAAAGAAAATTCTCCTGTGGGTTCTCGTTTGAGGCTACACTTTTAGACGTACATGTCACACCAAATCTTTTCGAGTTACAACGTGTTGTTTAGGAGATACAAGCTCATTTTTTACGATGCATTATTTCTTCTCGTAAAGTGTTTCCAATATGTACTTATTTGTCTTTACTCTGCAAAATTGTATTTCCTTTTAACGTGGTATTCTTACATATTCTTTCAAGAGAACACTCTCCTGTGCCTTCTCTTTTGAGTCTCCACGCTTACACATACACGCAACACCAACGCTTTTCGAGTTACAACATGTTGTTTAGGAAAAAGAAGATGATTTCGCACGATGCGGGATTTCCTTAAAACGTGGTTTTCTGAAAAATTTTGACGAAAGAAAATTCTCCTGTGGGTTCTCTTTTGAGGCTACATGTTTAGATGTACACGCCACACCAAATCTTTTCGAGTTATAACGTGTTGTTTTGGAGATACAAGCTAATTTTGTACGATGCGTTAATTCTTCTCATAAAGTGTTTCCAATACATACGTATTTGTCTTTACTCTGCAACACTGTATTTCCTTATAACGTGGTATTCTTACATATTCTTTCGAGAGAAAAGTATCCTGTGCGTTCCCTTTTGAGGCTGCACACTTAGATATACAGGCAACATCAATGCTTTTAGAGTTACAACGTGTTGTTTATGAAAAACAAGATTATTTCGCACGATGCGGGATTTCCTTAAAACGTGGTTTTCTGACAAATTTTGACGAATGAAAATTCTCCTGTGGGTTCTCTTTTGAGGCTCCACGTTTAGACATACACGCCACACCAAATCCTTTCGAGTTACCACGTGTTGCTTAGGAGATACAAGCTAATTTTCTACGATGCGTTATTTCTTCTCGTAAAGTGTTTCCAATAATTACGTATTTGTCTTTACTCTGCAACACTGTATTTCCTTATAACGTTGTATTCTTACATGTTATTTCGAGAGAAAACTCTCCTGTGCGTTCTCTTTAGAGGCTACAGGCTTAGACATACACGAAACACCAAAGCTTTTTGAGTTACAACATGTTGTTTATGAAAAACAAGATAATTTTGCACGATGCGGGATTTCCTTAAAACGTGGTTTTCTGACAAATTTTGACGAAAGAAAGTTATCCTGTGGTTTCTCTTTTGAGGGTACACGTGTAGACGTACGAGCCACACTAAATCTTTTCGAGTTACAACGTGTTGTTTAGGAGATACAAGCAAATTTTGTAAGATGCGTTATTTCTTCTCCTAAGTGTTTCCAATATGTCCTTATTTGCCTTTACTCTGCAACATTGTATTTCCATATAACGTGGTATTCTTACATATTCTTTCGAGGGAAAACGCTCCTGTGCGTTCTCTTTTGAGGCTACACGTTTAGACATACACGCAACGCCAAAGCTTTTCGAGTTACAACGTGTTGTTTAGGAAAAACAAGATAATTTCGCACGATGCGAGATTTCCATAAAACGTGGTTTTCTGAAAAATTTTGATGAAAGAAAGTTCTCCTGTGGGTTCTCTTTTGAGGCTACACTTCTAGAGGTACGAGCCACACTAAATCTTTTCGAGTTACAAAGTGTTCTTTAGGAGATACAAGCTAATTTTGGACGATGCGTTATTTCTTCTCTTAAAGTGTTTCCAATATGTACGTAGTTGTCTTTACTCTGCAACACTGTATTTCCTTATAAGATGGTATTCCTACATATTCTTTCAAGAGAAAACTCTCCTGTGCGTTCTCTTTTGAGGCTACAAGCTTAGACATACACGCAACACCAAAGCTTTTCGATTTACAACGTGTTGTTTAGGAAAAACAAGATAATTTCGCACGATGCGAGATTTCCTTTAAACGTGGTTTCTGACAAATTTTGATGAAAGAAAATTCTCCTGTGGGTTCTCTTTTGAGGCTAAACGTTTAGACATACATGTCACACCAAATCTTTTCGAGTTACAACGTGTTGTTTAGGAGATACAAGCTAATTTTTTACGATCCATTCTTCCTTCTCATAAAGTGTTTCCAATATGTACTTATTTGTCTTTACTCTGCAAAATTGTATTTCCTTATAACGTGGTATTCTTACATATTCTTTCGAGAGAAAACTATCCTGTGCCTTCTCTTTTGAGGCTCCATGCTTACACATACACGCAACACCAAAGCTTTTCAATTTACAACATGTTGTTTAGGAAAAAGAAGATGATTTCGCACGATGGGGATTTCCTTAACACGTGGTTTTCTGAAAAATTTTGACGAAAGAAAATTCTCCTTTGGGTTCTCTTTTGAGGCTACATGTTTAGACGTACCGCCACACCAAATCTGTTCGAGTTACAACGTATTGTTTAGGAGATAAAAGCTAATTTTTTACAATGCGTTAATTCTTCTCATAAAGTGTTTCCAATACATACATATTTGTCTTTACTCTGCAATATTGTATTTCCTTATAACGTGGTATTCTTACATATTCTTTCAATAGAAAACTGTCCTGTGCGTTCTCCTTTGAGGCCACACGTTTAGACATACACGCAACATCAAAGCTTTTCGACTTACAACGTGTTGTTTAGGAAAAACAAGATAATTTCGCACAATGCGAGATTTCCTTAAAACGTGGTTTTCTGACAAATTTTGACGAAAGAAAATTCTCCTGTGGGTTCTCTTTTGAGGCTACACGTTTCAACTTACACGCCACACCAAATCCTTCGAGTTACAACGTGTTGTTTAGGAAATACAAGCTAATTTTTTAAGATGTATTATTCCTTCTCGTAAAGTGTTTCCAATAAGTTAGTATCTGTCTTTACTCTGCAACACTGTATTTCCTTATAACGTGGTATTCTTACATATTCTTTCGAGAGAATACTCTCCTGTGCCTTCTCTTTTGAGGCTACATGCTTAGACATACACGCAACACCAAAGCTTTTCGAGTTACAACGTGTTGTTTAGGAAGAACAAGATAATTTCGCACGATGCGGGATTTCCTTAAAACGTGGTTTTCTGAAAAATTTTGACGAAAGAAAATTCTCCTGTGGGTTCTCTTTTGAGGCTACATGTTTAGATGTACACGCCACAACAAATCCTTTCGAGTTACAACGTTTTGTTTAGGAGATACAAGCTAATTTTGTAAGATGCGTTAATTCTTCTCATAAAGTGTTTCCAATACGTACGAATTTGTCTTTACTCTGCAACACTGTATTTCCTTATAACGTGGTATTCTTACATATTCTTTCGAGGGAAAACTCTCCTGTGCATTCTCTTTCGAGGCTACACGCTTAGACAAACACACAACACCAAAGCTTTTCGAGTTACAACGTGTTGTTTAGGAAAAAACAAGATAATTTCGCATGATGCGAGATTTCCATAAATCGTGGTTTTCTGAAAAATTTTAACGAAAGAATTTCCTCCTGTGGGTTCTCTTTTGAGGCTACACTTGTAGAGGTATGAGCCACACCAAATCTTTTCGAGTTACAAAGTTTTGTTTAGGAGATCCAAGCTAATTTTGTACGATGCGTTATTTCTTCTCTTAAAGTGTTTCCAATATGTACGTATTTGTCTTTACTCTGCAACACTGTATTTCCTTATAACGTGGTATTCCTACATTTTCTTCCGAGAGAAAACTCTCCTGTGCGTTCTCTTTTGAGGCTACACGCTTAGACATACACGCAACACCAAAGCTTTTCGATTTACAACGTGTTGTTTATGAAAAACAAGATAATTTCACACGATGCGAGATTTCCTTAAAACGTGGTTTCTGACAAATTTTGATGAAAGAAAATTCTTGGGCCTGGGAGCGGCGGCAGCAGCAGCAGTAGCAGCAGCAGCGGCTGGTCCAGAGGAAGGGCCATCAGCAGTAGAACCAAGCGGACAGGGTCCAGGCAGACCCGGTACCCACGACCACTGGCCATCGCTGGCCAGCCAGGCTGCAAGCAGCGGCGGATTTACGGTGCCTTTCACCACACGGAAGCCACATCAGAACTCTGCCTCCCGCCAGTCAGTTACGTGGGCTCCATATTGGTTCTCGGTCGCCAGAGAAATCAGACTGAGGTACACAAATATAACCCGAGAACAACATCGCGGGGGTCTAAGCCCGACGGGCGTTGGCAGGCACCCAGGCCCTGAGCTGATCGGGGGTCCACCGGGGTGCAAACCCGGCCAGGAGGTTTTTTTCCTCCCGGGCCGGCGCGCGCACCACCACCATTTTGCCTGGGGGAAGCCAGGGAGACCTAGCAGGCAAAACCAAACCGGCTAACAGGCATAGCCCGAGGCGGACATAGCAGGGGTCTCAGACGGTCAGTCCCTGGACTGCCCCCAGGCCCTGGGCTGCTCGGTGGGCCATCTGTGTGCCGACCCGGCCAGGAGGTTGTTTATCCGGGCCAGTTTGCGCACCACCACCATTTTGCCTACGGGAAGCCAGAGAGACCTAGCAGGCAAAACCAAACTAGCTAACAGGCATAGCCCGAGGCGGACATAGCAGGGGTCTCAGACGGTCAGGCCCTGGACTGACCCCCAGGCCCTGGGCTGCTCGTTGGGCCATCTGTGTGCTGACCCAGCCAGGAGGTTGTTAGCCCAGCAGACTCTCCCAGCACTCTCAGGGAACTCGCACACGCCACCATCCTAGCCACCTGACACACCCAATTAACACCCACAGCTGAGGGGAACTTTGCACCGACATTGGCCTGCCAGGCTTTTGCCTAGACTCAGGGCCTGAGCAGCTAGGCTAGCCTTGTGTGCACCAACCCGGTTGGGAGTTCTGCTGCCCAGATCAGCCTGGGCGGCAGCACCACATCTCCAAGTCCTGCAAGTGGCTAGCTGGGTTTCCGGGCGGCCAGCTGGGAGAAGTCAGTGTGCTCCAGTGAATCCAGCGGGCCCCAGCAGGAGCCTTCGGGTGCCTGCTTTGGGATCTGAACAGCCTGGGCAGCAGCACCCTTTCTACAAGCAGTGCAGGAGGTAAGCTGTGCACCAGAGGCCAACGGGGAAGGGGCAGCTTGCACTGGTGAGTCCAGCACTGACAAGACAAACTAACACCAGTGAGAACTAGATGGCAAAAGGCAAACGCAGGAACGTCACTAACAGAAATCAAGGCAATATGGCAACATCTGAACCCAATTCTCCTCTACCACATGTCCTGGATACCACATCACACCAGTAAAACAAGATTTGGATTTAAAATCACTGGTCATGATGCTGGTACAGGAACACATGAAGGACATACTTAAAGAAATTCAGGAGAAAATGGATCAAAAGTTAGAAGCCCTTGCAAGGGAAACACAAAAATCATTGAAAGAAATCCAGGAGAATACAAAAGCCAACAAGGAGGAAATGCAAAAAACACTTAAAGAAATACAGGAGAACTTTGGTCAACAGGCTGAGGTCATGAAAGACGAAACACAAAAATCTCTTAATGAAATGCAGGAGAACTTTGGTCAACAGGCTGAGCTCATGAAAGAGGAAACACAAAAATCTCTTAAAGAATTACAGGAAAACACAAACATGCAAGTGAAGGAGCTAAGCAAAACCATCCAGGATCTAAAATCAGAAGTAGAAACAACTAAGAAAACTCAAAGGGAGACAACTTTGGAGATAGAAAGCCTTGGGAAGAAATCAGGGGACAGAGATGCAAATATCAACAACAGAATACACGAGATAGAAGAAAGAATCTCAGATGCTGAAGATTCCATAGAAACCATGGACTCAACAGTTAAAGAAAATGCAAAATGCAAAAAGCTTGTAACCCAAAATATCCAGGAAATCCAGGACACAATGAGAAGACCAAACCTAAGGATTATAGGCATAGATGAGAGTGAAGATTTACAACTTAAAGGGCCAGCAAATATCTTCAATAAAATTATGGAAGAAAACTTCCCTAACCTAAAGAGAGAGATGCCCATGAATATACAAGAAGCCTACAGAACTCCAAACAGACTGGACCAGAAGAGAAATACTTCCCGTCACATAATAATCAAAACACCAAATGTTCTAAACAAAGAAAGAATACTAAAGGCAGTAAGAGAAAAAGGCCAAGTAACATATAAAGGAAGACCTATCAGAATCACAGCAGACTTTTCACCGGAGACTATGAAGGCTAGAAGGTCCTGGGCAGATCTCATGCAGACTCTAAGAGAACACAAATGCCAACGAAAACAACTATATCCAGCAAAACTCTCAATCACCATAGATGGAGAAACTAAGATATTTCATGACAAAACCAAGTTTACCCAATATCTATCCACAAACCCGGCCCTAAAAAGGATAATAGGAAGACAACACCAATACAAGGAGGGAAACTTCACCCTGGAAAAAGCAAGATAGTAACCTTTCATCAAACCCAAAAGAAGTTAAGCATTAAAATTTAAAAAATAACGTCGAAAATGATAGGAAGTAACAATCACTATTCCTTAATATCTCTTAACATCAATGGACTTAATGCCCCAACAAAAAGACACAGACTAACTGAATGGATACGTAAACAGGACCCTACATTTTGCTGCTTACAGGAAACACACCTCAGGTTCAAAGACAATCACTACCTTAGAGTAAAAGTCTGGAAGACAATTTTACAAGCAAATGGTCTCAGGAAACAAGCTGGAGTAGCCATTTTAATATCAGATAAAATTGACTTTCAACCCAAAGTCATCAAAAGAGACCCTGAGGGACACTTCTTGCTGGTCAAAGGAAAAATACAAAAAGAAGAACTGTCAATCCTGAACATCTATGCCCCAAATGCAAGGGCACCCTCTTTCGTAAAAGAAACTTTATTAAAACTAAAAGCACACATTGCACCTAACACAATAATTGTGGGTGACTTCAACACTGCACTTTCCTCAATGGACCGATCAGGAAAACAGAAACTAAACAGGGACACAATGAAACTAATTGAAGCTTTGGACCAATTAGATTTAACAGATATATATAGAACATTCTATCCTAAAACAAAAGAATATACCTTTTTCTCAGCACCTCATGGTACCTTCTCCAAAATCGACCATATAATTGGTCACAAGACAGACCTCAACAAATATAAGAAGATAGAACTAATACCATGCCTCCTATCTGATCACTATGGAGTAAAAGTGGTCTTCAATAGCAACAGAAACAACAGAAAACCCACATACACGTGGAAACTGAACAATACTCTACTCAATGATACCTTGGTCAAGGAAGAAATAAAGAAAGAAATTAAAGACTTTTTAGAACACAATAAAAATGAAAACACAACATACCCAAATCAATGGGACACAATGAAAGCAGTGCTAAGAGGAAAACTCATAGCCCTGAGTGCCTCCAAAAAGAAAATGGAGAGAGCATACATTACCAGCTTAATAACACACCTGAAAGCCCTAGAACAAAAAGAAGCTATTTCACCCAGGAGGAGTAGAAGGCAGGAAATCATCAAACTCAGGGCCGAAATCAATCAAGTAGAAACAAAGAGAACCATACAAAAAATCAACAAAACCAGGAGCTG
This sequence comes from Apodemus sylvaticus, assembly GCF_947179515.1. Lineage (NCBI taxonomy): Eukaryota > Metazoa > Chordata > Mammalia > Rodentia > Muridae > Apodemus > Apodemus sylvaticus. Next base: position 1,919,830 of record NW_026263195.1, read on the forward strand.
GTTCTTTGAGAAAATCAACAAGAGAGATAAACCCTTAGCCAGACTGACCAAAGGGCACAGAGAAAGTATCCAAATTAACAAACTTAGAAATGAAAAGGGAGATATAACAACGGAAACTGAGGAAATCCAAAAAATCATCAGATCCTACTACAAGAGCCTGTACTCAACACAACTGGAGAATCTGGAGGAAATGGACAATTTCCTTGACAGATACCAAATACCAAAATTAAATCAGGACCAACTAGACCATCTAAACAGTCCCATAATGCCTAAAGAAATAGAAGGAGTCATAGAAAGTCTTCCAACCAAAAAAAGCACAGGACCAGATGGCTTCAGTGCAGAATTCTACCAGACCTTCAAAGAAGAGTTAACACCAATACTCTTCAAACTATTCCACAAAATAGAAACAGAAGGAACACTACCCAATTCCTTCTACGAAGCCACAATAACGCTGATACCAAAGCCACAAAAAGATCCAACAAAGAAAGAGAACTTCAGACCAATTTCCCTTATGAACATCGATGCAAAAATACTCAATAAAATTCTTGCTAACCGAATCCAAGAACACATCAAAACGATCATCCACCATGATCAAGTAGGCTTTATCCCGGGAATGCAGGGTTGGTTCAATATACGGAAATCCATCAATACAATCCACTACATAAACAAACTCAAATAACAAAACCACATGGTCATTTCATTGGATGCTGAAAAAGCATTTGACAAAATTCAGCATCCCTTCATGCTTAAAGTCTTGGAGAGAACAGGAATTCAAGGCCCATACCTAAACATAGTAAAAGCAATATACAGCAAACCGGTAGCCAGCATCAAACTAAATGGAGAGAAACTTGAAGCAATCCCACTGAAATCAAGGACCAGACAAGGCTGACCCCTTTCTCCTTATCTTTTCAATATTGTACTTGAGGTACTAGCTCGGGCAATTCGACAACATAAGGAGGTCAAAGGGATACAAATTGGAAAGGAAGAAGTCAAACTATCATTATTTACAGACGACATGATCGTCTACCTAAGTGACCGAAAGAACTCCACTAGAGAGCTCCTACAGCTGATAAACAACTTCAGCAAAGTGGCAGGTTATAAAATCAACTCAAGCAAATCAGTGGCCTTCCTATACTCAAAGGATAAGCAGGCTGAGAAAGAAATTAGGGAAATGACCCCCTTCACTATAGCCTCAAACAGTATAAAGTATCTTGGGGTGACCCTTACCAAACATGTGAAAGATCTGTATGACAAGAACTTCAAGACTCTGAAGAAGGAAATGGAAGAAGACCTCAAAAAATGGGAAAACCTCCCATGCTCATGGATCGGTAGAACCAATATAGTTAAAATGGCCATTCTGCCTAAAGCACTATACAGATTCAATGCAATACCCATCAAAATCCCAACTCAATTCTTCACAGAGTTAGAAAGAGCAATTATCAAATTCATCTGGAACAACAAAAAACCCAGGATAGCTAAAACTATTCTCAGCACAAAAGAAAATCTGGGGGAATCAGTATCCCTGACCTCAAGCAATACTACAGAGCAATAGTGTTAAAAACTGCATGGTGTTGGTACAGTGACAGACAGGAGGATCAATGGAACAGGATTGAAGATCTAGAAATGAACCCACACACCTATGGCCACTTGATCCTTGACAAAGAGGCTGAAAACATCCAATGGAAAAAAGATAGCCTTTTCAACAAATGGTGCTGGTTCAACTGGAGGTCAGCATGCAGAAGAATGCGAATTGATCCATCCTTGTCTCCTTGTACTAAGCTCAAATCCAAATTGATCAAGGACCTCCACATAAAGCCAGACACTCTGAAGCTAATAGAAAAGAAACTGGGGAAGAACCTTGAGGACATCGGTACAGGGAGAAAGTTTCTGAACAGAACACCAATAGCGTATGCTCTAAGAGCAAGAATTGACAAATGGGACCTCATGAAATTACAAAGTTTCTGTAAGGCAAAGGACACCATCAAGAGGAAAAATCGGCAACCAACAAATTGGGAAAAGATCTTCACCAATCCTACATCATATAGAGGGCTAATATCCAATATATATAAAGAACTCAAGAAGTTAGACTCCAGAAAACCAAACAACCCTATTAAAAAATGGGGTACAGAGTTAAACAAAGAATTCTCACCTGAAGAACTTCGGATGGCGGAGAAGCATCTTAAAAAATGCTCAACTTCATTAGTCATCAGGGAAATGCAAATCAAAACAACCCTAAGATTTCATCTTACACCAGTCAGAATGGCTAAGATTAAAAATTCAGGAGACAGCAGGTGTTGGAGAGGGTGTGGAGAAAGAGGAACACTCCTCCACTGCTGGTGGGGTTGCAAATTGGTACAACCACTCTGGAAATCAGTCTGGCGGTTCCTCCGAAAACTGGGCACCTCACTTCCAGAAGATCCTGCTATACCACTCCTGGGCATATACCCAGAAGACTCCCCTCCATGTAATAAGGATACATGTTCTACTATGTTCATAGCAGCCCTATTTATAATTGCCAGATGCTGGAAAGAACCCAGGTATCCCTCAACAGAAGAGTGGATGCAAAAAATGTGGTATATCTACACAATGGAGCACTATTCTGCCATTAGAAACAATGAATTCATGAAATTCTTAGGCAAATGGATGGAGCTAGAGAATATCATACTAAGTGAGGTAACCCAGACTCAAAAGGTGAATCATGGTATGCACTCACTAATAAGTGGATATTAACCTAGAAAACTGGAATACCCAAAACATAATCCACACATCAAATGAGGAACAAGAAGAAAGGAGGAGTGGCCCCTGGTTCTGGAAAGACTCAGTGAAACAGTATTTAGCAAAACCAGAACGGGGAAGTGGGAAGGGGTGGATGGGAGGACAGGGGAAGAGAAGGGGGCTTTCGGGACTTTCGGGGAGTGGGGGGGCTAGAAAAGGGGAAATCATTTGAAATGTAAATAAATTATATCGAATAAAAAAAGTTAACACTAAAAAAAAATAAGACAAAAAAAAAGGAGTGGGAGTGGATGGGTTGGTGAGCAGGGAGAAGGGGTTGTGGGATAGTGTGTTTTCAGAGGGGAAACCAGGAATGCAGATAATATTTAAAATGTAAATAAAGAAAATATTTAATTTAAAAAACGTAAAAAAAAAAAGAAAGAAAGAAAATTCTCCTGTGGGTTCTCTTTTGAGGCTACACGTTTAGACGTACACGTCACACCAAATCTTTTCGAGTTACAACATGTTGTTTAGGAGATACAAGCTAATTTTTTACGATGCATTCTTTCTTCTCGTAAAGTGTTTCCAATCTGTACTTATTTGTCTTTAATCTGCAAAATTGTATTTCCTTATAACGTGGGATTCTTACATATTCTTTCGAGAGAAAACTCTCCTGTGCCTTCTCTTTTGAGGCTCCACGCTTACACATACACGCAACACCAAAGCTTTTCGAGTTACAACATGTTGTTTAGGAAAAAGAAGATGATTTCGCACGATGGGGGATTTCCTTAAAACGTTATTTTCTGAAAAATTTGGACGAAAGAAAATTCTCCTGTGGGTTCTCTTTTGAGGCTACATGTTTAGAAGTACACGCCACGCCAAACCTTTTCGAGTTACAACGTGTTGTTTAGGAGATACAAGCTAATTTTGTACGATGCTTTAATTCTTCTCGTAAAGTGTTTCCAAAACGTACGTATTTGTCTTTACTCTGCAACACTGTATTTCCTTATAACATGGTATTCTTACATATTCTTTCAAGAGAAAACTATCCTTTGCATTCCCTTTTGAGGCTACACATTTAGACATACAGGCAACACCAATGCTTTTCGAATTACAACGTGTTGTTTATGAAAAACAAGATAATTTCGCACAATGCGGGATTTCCTTAAACCATTGTGTTCTGACAAATTTTGAGGAAAGAAAATTCTCCTGTGGGTTCTCTTTTGATGCTACACGTTTAGACGTGCACGCCACACCAAATCCTTTCCAGTTACCAAGTGTTTAGGAGATACAAGCTAATTTTGTACTATGTGTTATTTCTTCTCTTAAAGTGTTTCCAATAAGTACGCATTTGTCTTTACTCTGCAACACTCTATTTCCTTATAACATTGTATTCTTACATGTTCTTTCAAGAGAAAACTCTCCTGGGAGTTCTCTTTAGAGGCTACACGCTTAGACATACACGCAACACCAAAGCTTTTCGAGTTACAACGTGTTGTTTAGGAAAAACAAGATAATTTCGCACGATGCGGGATTTCCTTAAAACGTGGTTTTCTGACAAATTTTGACGAAAGAAAATTCTACTGTGTCTTCTCTTTTGAGGCTACAGGTTTAGACGTACACGCCACACTGAATCTTTTCGAGTTACCACGTGTTGTTTAGGAGATACAAGCTAATTTTTTACGATGTGTTATTTCTTCTCGTAAAGTGTTTCCCATACATACGTATTTGTCTTTACTCTGCAACACTGTATTTCCTTATAACGTGGTATTCTTATATATTCTTTCGAGAGAAAACTCTCCTGTCCGTTCTCTTTTGAGGCCACACGTTTAGACATACACGCAACACCAAAGCTTTTCGAGTTATAACGTGTTGTTTAGGAAAAACAAGATAATTTCGCACAATGCGGGATTTCCTTAAAACGTGGTTTTCTGACAAATATTGACAAAAGAAAATTCTCCTGTGGGTTCTCTTTTGAGGCTACAAGTTTCAAATTACATGCCACACCAAATCCTTCGAGTTACAACGTGTTGTTTAGGAAATACAAGCTAATTTCGTACTATGTATTATTCCTTCTCGTAAAGTGTTTCCAATAAGTAAGTATCTGTCTTTACTCTGCAACACTGTATTTCCTTATAACGTGGTATTCTTACATATTCTTTCGAGAGAATACACTACTGTGCCTTCTCTTTTGAGGCTACACACTTAGACATACTCGCAACACCAAAGCTTTTCGAGTTACAGCGTGTTGTTTAGGAAAAACAAGATGATTTCGCACGATGCAGGACTTCCTTAAAACGTGGTTTTCTGAAAAAAATTTGACGAAAGAAAATTCTCTTGTGGGTTTTCTTTTGAGGCTACACGTTTAGATGTAAACATCACACCAAATCTTTTCGAGTTACAACGTGTTGTTTAGGAGATACAAGCTAATTTTGTACCATGCGTTATTTCTTCTCATTAAGTGTTTCCAATACATAAGTATTTGTCTTTTCTCTGCAACACCGTATCCTTATTACGTGGTATTCTTACATATTCTTTCGAGAGAAAACTCTCCTGTGGGTTCTCTTTTGAGGCTACATGCTTAGACATACAAGTAACACCAAAGATTTTCGAGTTACAACGTGTTGTTTAGGAAAAACAAGATAATTTCGCACAATGCGGGATTTCCTAAAAACGTGATTTCTGAAAAATTTTGACGAAAGAAAATTCTCCTGTGGGTTCTCTTTTGAGGCTACACATTTAGACGTACACGCCACACCAAATCTTTTCGAGTTACAACGTGTTGTTTAGGAGATACAAGCTAATTTTGAACGATGCGTTATTTCATCTCTAAAAGTGTTTCCAATAAGTACCTATTTGTCTTTAGTCTGCAACGCTGTATTTCCTTAGAACGTGGTATTCTTACATCTTATTTCGAGAGAAAACACTCCTGTACGTTCGCTTTTGAGGATACACGCTTAGACATACACGCAACACCAAAGCTTTTCAAGTTACAACGTGTTGTTTAGGAAAAACAAGATAATTTCACACGATGCGGGATTACCGTAAAACGTGGTTTTCTGACATATTTTGACGAAAGAAAATTCTCCTGTGGGTTCTCTTTTGAGGCTACAAATTTAGACGTACATGCCACACCAACTCTTTTCGAGTTACAATGTGTTGTTTAGGAGATACAAGCTAATTTTGTACGATGCGTTATTTCTTCTCATAAAGTGTTTCCAATATGTACGTATTTGTCTTTATTCTGCAACACTGTATTTCCTTATAAAGTGGTATTCTTAAATATTCTTTCGAGAGAAAACTCTCCTGTGCGTTCTCTTTTGAGGCTACACCCTTAGACATACACGCCACACCAAATCTTTTCGAGTTACAACGTGTTGTTTAGGAGATACAAACTAATTTTGAACGATGTTTTATTTCTTCTCGTAAAGTGTTTCCAATACATACGTATTTGTCTTTATTCCGCAATACTGTATTTCCTTATAACGTGGTGTTCTTACATATTCTTTCGAGAGATAACTCTCCTCTGCGTTCTCTTTTGAGACTACACGCTTAGACATACACGTAACACCAAAGCTTTTCGAGTTACAACGTGTTGTTTAGGAAAATCAAGATAATTTCGCACAATGCGGGATTTCCTAAAAACGTGATTTCTGAAACATTTTGAAGAAAGAAAATTCTCCTCTGGGTTCTCTTTTGAGACTACACGTTTAGTCGTACACGCCACACCAAATCGTTTCGAGTTACAACGTGTTGTTAAGGAGATACAAGCTAATTTTGAACGATGCATTATTTCATCTCTAAAAGTGTTTCCAATACGTACGTATTTGTCTTTAGTCTACAACACTGTATTTCCTAGAACGTGGTATTCTTACATCTTCTTTCGAGAGAAAACTCTCCTGTGCATTCGCTTTTGAGGCTACATGCTTAGACATACACGCAACACCAAATCTTTTCAAGTTACAACGTGTTGTTTAAGAAAAACAAGATAATTTCACACGATGTGGGATTTCCTTAAAACGTGGTTTTCTGACATATTTTGACGAACAAAAATTCTCCTGTGGGTTCTCTTTTGAGGCTACACATTTAGACGTACATGCCACACCAAATCTTTTCGAGTTACAACGTGTTGTTTAGGAGATACAAGCTAATTTTGTATGATGCGTTATTTCTTCTCGTAAAGTGTTTACAATGTGTACATATTTGTCTTTATTCTGCAACACTGTATTTCCTTATAACGTGGTATTCTTACATGTTCTCTCGAGAGAAAACTCTCCTGTGGGTTCTCTTTTGAGGCTACACGTTTAGATGTACACGCCACACCAAATCTTTTTGAGTTACAACGTGTTGTTTAGGAGATACAAGCTAATTTTGAACGATGCATTATTTCTTCGTGTAGCCTCAAAAGAGAACCCACAGGAGAATTTTCTTTCATCAAAATTTGTCAGAAACCACGTTTTAAGGAAATCTCACATCCTGTGAAATTATCTTGTTTTTCACAAACAAAATGTTGTAACACGAAAAGCTTTGGTGTGGCGTGTATATCTACGCGTGTAGCCTCAAAAGAGAATGCAGAGGAGAGTTTTCTCTCGAAAGAATATGTAAGAATACCACGTTATAAGTAAATACAGTGTTGCAGAGTAAAGATAAATAGGTACAGATTGTAAATACTTTATGAGAAGAATTAATGCATGTTACAAAATTAGCTTGTATCTCCTAAACAACACCTTGTAACTCGAAAGGATTTGGTGTGGCGTGTAGGTCTAAATGCTTAGCCTCATAAGAGAACCCACAGGAGAATTTTCTTTCCTTAAAACTTGTCAGAAACCACGTCTTAAGGAAATCCCGCATCGTACGAATAAAAAAAATAACAATATAAAAAATTCTAAAGAAAAGCAAATAAATTGTATCAAGCCTAAAAAAAAAAAGAAAAAGAAAAAAAAAAAGAAAAAAAAAGAAAGAATATGTAAGAATACCACGTTATAAGGAAATAAAGTGTTGCAGATTAAAGATAAATAGGTACGTATTGTAAATACTTTATGAGAAGAAATAACGCATGGTACAAAATTAGCTTGTATCTCCTAAACAACACCTTGTAACTCGAAAGAATTTGGTGTGGCGTGTACGTGTAAACGTGTAGCCTCATAAGAGAACCCACAGGAGAACTTTCTTACGTCAAAATTTTTTCAGAAAACCACGTTTTATGGAAATCTCTCATCCTGAGAAATTATCTTGTTTTTCCTAAACAGCACGTTGTAACTCGAAAAGATTTGGTGTGGCTCGTACGTCTAAACGTGTAGCCTCCAAAGTGAACCCACAGGAGAATTTTCTTTCATCAAAATTTGTCAGAAACCACGTTTTAAGGAAATCTCACATCGTGTGAAATTATCTTGTTTTTCCTAAACAACACGTTGTAACTCGAAAAGCTTTGGTGTTGCGTGTTTGTCTAAGCGTGTAGCCTCAAAAGAGAATGCACAGGAGAGTTTTCTCTCAAAAGAATATGTAAGAATACCACGTTATAAGGAAATACAGTGTTGCAGAGTAAAGACAAATAAGTACGTATTGGAAACACTTTACAAGAAGAAATAATGCATCGTACAAAATTTTTCCTAAACTACATGTTGTAACTTGAATAGCTTTGGTGTTGCCTGTATGTCTAAGTGTGTAGCCACAAAAGGGAACGCACAGGACAGTTTTCTATCGAAAGAATATGTAAGAATACCACGTTATAAGGAAATACAATGTTGCAGAGTAAAGACAAATACGTACGTATTGGAAACACTTTATGAGAAGAATTAACACATTGTAAAATATTAGCTTGTATCTCCTAAACAACACGTTGTAACTCGAACAGATTTGGTGTGGCGTGTACGTCTAAACATGTAGCCTCAAAAGAGAACCCACAGGAGAACTTTCTATTGTCAAATTTTTCAGAAAACCACGTTTATGGAAATCTCGCATCGTGCGAAATTATCTAGTTTTTCCTAAACAACACGTTGTAACTCGAAAGGCTTTGGTGTTGCTTGTATGTCTAAACATGTAGCCTCAAAAGAGAACGCTCAGGAGAGTTTTCCCTCGAAAGAATATGTAAGAATACCACGTTATAAGGAAATACTGTGTTGCAGAGAAAGACAAATACGTACGTATTGGAAACAATTTACGATTAGAAATAACACATCGTACAAAATTAGCCTGTATCTCCTAAACAACACGTGGTAACTCGAAAGGATTTGGTGTGGCGTGCATGTCTAAACGTGTAGCATCATAAGAGAACCCACAGGAGAATTTTCTTTCTTCAAAATTTGTCAGAACACAACGGTTTAAGGAAATCCGAGAACGCACAGGAGAGTTTTCTCTCGAAATAATATGTAAGAATACCACGTTATAAGGAAATACAGTGTTGCAGAGTAGAGGCAAATACATACTTATTGGAAAAACTTAAACTTTACGAGGAGAAATAATGCATCGTAAAAAAATTAGCTTGTATCTCCTAAACAACATGTTGTAACTTAAAAAGATTTGGTGTGGCCTGTACGTCTAAACGTGTAGTCTCAAATGAGAACCCATAGGAGAATTTTCTTTGGTCAAAATTTGTCAGAAAATCACGTATTAAGGAAATCCCTCTTCGTGCGAAATTATCTTGTTTTTCCTAAACAACACGTTGTAACGCGAAAATCTTTGGTATTGCGTGTATGTCTAAGCGTGTAGCCTCAAAAGAGGACGCACAGGAAAGTTTTCTCTCAAAAGAATATGTAAGAATACCACGTTATAAGGAAATACAGTGTTGCAGACTAAAGGCAAATACGTACCTATTGGAAACACCTTACAAGAAGAAATAAAGCATCGTAAAAAATTAGCTTGTATCTCCTAAACAACAGTTTGTAACTCGAAAAGATTTGGTGTGGCATGCACGTCTAAACGTGTAGCCTCAAAAGATAACCCACAGGAGAATTTTTTTTCGTTAATATTTCTCAGAAAACCATGTTTTAAGGAAATCACTCATCGTGCGAAATTATCTTGCTTTTCCTAAACAACATGTTGTAACTCGAAAAGCTTTGATGTTGCGTTTCCAATACATATGTATTTTCCTTTACTCTGCAACACTGTATTTCCTTACAACGTGGTATTCTTACATATTCTTTCGAGAGAAAACTCTCCTGTGCGTTCTCTTTTGGGGCTACACGCTTAGACATACACGCATCACCAAAGCTTTTCGAGTTAAAACGTTTTGTTTAGGAAAAACAAGATAATTTCGCATGATGCGGTATTTCCTTCATACGTGGTTTTCTGACAAATTTTGACCAAAGAAAATTCTCCTATGGTTTCTCTTTTGAGGCTACACGATTAGACGTACACGCCACACCAAATCTTTTTAAGTTACAACGTGTTGTTTAGGAGACACAAGCTAATTTTGTAAGATGCGTTATTTCTTCTCGTAAAGTTTTTAAAATACGTAAATATTTGTCTTTACTCTGCAGCACTGTATTTCCTAATAACGTGGTATTCTTATATATTCTTTCGAGAAAAAAACTCTCCTTTGCATTCTCTTTTGAGGCTACACGCTTAGACATACACGCAACACCAAAGGTTTTCGCGTTACAACGTGTTGCTTAGGAAAAACAAGATAATTTAGCACGATGCAGGATTTCCTTAAAACGTGGTTTTCTGACAAATTTTGATGAACGAAAATTCTCCTGTGGGTTCTCGTTTGAGGCTACACGTTTAGACGTACACACCACACCAAATCTTTTCGAGTTATAACGTGATGTTTAGGAGATACATACTAATTTTGTACGATGCCTTATTTCTTCTCGTAAAGTTTAAGTGTTTCCAATAAGTACGTATTTGTCTTTACTCTGCAACACTGTATTTCCTTATAACGTGGTATTCTTACATATTCTTTCGAGAGAAAACTCTCCTGTGCGTTCTCTTTTGAGGCTACATGCTTTGACATACACGCAACACCAAAGCTTTTCGAGTTACAATGTGTTGTTTAGGAAAAACAAGATAATTTAGCAAGATGCGGAATTTCCTTAAAACGTGGTTTTCTGACAAATTTTGACGAAAGAAAATACTCCTGTGGGTTCTCTTTGGAGGCTACACATTTAGACGTACACACCACATCAAATCTTTTCGAGTTACATCGTGTTGTTTAGGAGATACAAGCTAATTTTTTTACGAAGCGTTATTTCTTCTCATAAAGTTTAAGTGTTTCCATTACGTAAATATTTGCCTTTACTCTGCAACACTGTATTTCCTTATAACGTGGTATTCTTGCATATTCTTTCGAGAGAAAACTCTCCTGTGCATTCTCCTTTGAGGCTACGTGCTTAGATATACACACAACACCAAAGCTTTTCGAGTTACAACGTGTTATTTAGGAAAAACAACATAATTTCGCACGATGCGGGATTTCCTTAAAACGTGGTTTTCTGACAAATTTTGAAGAAATAAAACTCTCCTGTGGGTACTCTTTTGAGGCTACACGTTTAGACGTACATGCCACACCAAATCTTTTCGAGTTCCAACGTGTTGTTTAGGACATACAAGCTAATTTTGCAAGATGCGTTATTTATCTCATAAAGTGTTTCCAATACATATGTATTAGTCTTTACTCTGCAACACTGTATTTCCTTGTAATGTGGTATCCTTACATATTCTTTCGAGAGAAAACTCTACTGTGCGTTCTCTTTTGAGGCTACACGCAGGGAAAACTCTCCTGTTCCTTCTCTTTTGAGGCTCCATCCTTACACATACACGCAACACCAAAGATTTTCGAGTTACAACATGTTGTTTAGGAAAAAGGAGATGATTTTGCACGATGCGGGATTAGCTTAAAACGTGGTTTTCTGAAAAATTTTGACGAAAGAAAATTCTCCTGTGTGTTCTCTTTTGAGGCTACATATTTAGACGTACATGCCACACCAAATCTTTTCGAATTACAACGTGTTGTTTAGGAGATACAAGCTAATTTTGTACAATGCGTTAATTCTTCTTGTAAAGTGTTTCTGATATGTACGTATTTGTCTTTACTCTGCAACACTGTATTTCCTTAAAACGTGGTTTTCTTACATATTCTTTCGAGAGAAAACTATCCAGTGCGTTCCCTTTTGAGGCTACACACTTAGACATACAGGTAACACCAAAGCTTTTCGAGTTACAATGTGTTGTTTATGAAAAACAAGATAATTTCGCACGATGCGGGATTTCCTTAAAACGTGGTTTTCTGACAAATTTTGTCGAAAGAAAATTCTCTTGTGGGTTATCTTTTGAGGCTTCACGTTTTGACGTGCACACCACACCAAATCCTTTCGAGTTACCACGTGTTGTTTAGGAGATACAAGCTAATTTTATACGATGCGTTATTTCTTCTCCTAAAGTGTTTCCAATACGTACATATTTGTCTTTACTCTGCAACACTGTATTTCCTTATAACGTGGTATTCTTACATATTCTGTCGCGAGAAAACTATCCTGTGCGTTCCCTTTTGAGGCTACACACTTAGACATACAGGCAACACCAAAACTTTTCGAGTTACAACGTGTTGTTTAAGAAAAACAAGATAATTCCTGTGCGTTCTCTTAAGTGGCTACACGCATAGACATACATGCAATACCAAAGCTTTGCGAGTTACAACGTGTTGTTTAGGAAAAACAAGATAATTTTCACGATGCGGGATATCCTTAAAACGTGGTTAGGGTTAGGGTTAGGGTTAGGGTTAGGGTTAGGGTTAGGGTTAGGGTTAGGGTTAGGGGTTAGGGGGTTAGGGTTAGGGTTAGGGTTAGGGTTAGGGTTAGGGTTAGGGTTAGGGTTAGGGTTAGGGTTAGGGTTTTCTGACAAATTTTAACGAAAGAAAGTTCTCCTGTGCGTTGTCTTTTGAGGCTACAGGTTTAGACGTACACGCCACACCAAATCTTTCGAGTTATAACGTGTTGTTTAGGAGATACAAGCAAATTTTTTTACGATGCGTTATTTCTTCTCCTAAAGTGTTTCCAATATGTACTTATTTTTCTTTACTCTGCAACACTGTATTTCCTTATAACGTGGTATTCTTACATATTCTTTCGAGAGAAAACTCTCCTGTGCATTCTCTTTTGAGGCTACACGCTTAGACAAACATTCAACACCAAAGCTTTTCGAGTTACACCGTGTTGTTTAGGAAAAACAAGATAATTTTGCACGATGCGAGATTTCCTTAAAACGTGTTTTCTGACAAATTTTGATGAAAGAAAATTCTCCTGTGAGTTCCCTTTTGAGGCTACACGTTTAGACGTACACGTCACACCAAATCTTTTCGAGTTACAACGTGTTGTTTAGGAGATACAAGCTAATTTTTTACGATGCGTTATTTCTTCTCGTAAAATGTGTCCAATACGTACTTATTTGTCTTTACTCTGCAACACTGTATTTCCTTATAACGTGGTATTCTTACATATTCTTTCGAGAGAAAACTCTCCTGTGCGTTCTCTTTTGAGGCTACACGCTTAGACATACACGCAGCACCAAAGCTTTCCGAGTTGCAACGTGTTGTTTAGGAAAAACAAGATAATTTCCACGATGCGGGATTTCCATAAAACGTGGTTTTCTGACAAATTTTGACGAAAGAAAATTATCCTGTGAGTTCTCTTTTGAGGCTACACGTTTAGACGTAAACGCCACACCAAATCTTTTCGAGTTACATCGTGTTGTTTAGGAGATACAAGCTAATTTTGTACGATGCGTTATTACTTCTCGTAAAGTGTTTCCAATACCTACGTATTTGTCTTTACTCTGCAACACTGTATTTCCTTATAACGTGGTATTCTTATATATTCTTTCGAGAGAAATCTCTCCTGTGCATTCTCTTTTGAGGCCACACGTTTAGACATACACGCAACACCAAATCTTTTCGAGTTACGAAGTGTTGTGCAGGAAAAACAAGATAATTTCGCACAATGCGGGATTTCCTTAATACGTGGATTCTGACAAATTTTGACGAAAGAAAATTCTCCTGTGTGTTCTCTTTTGAGGCTACATATTTAGACGTACACGCCACACCAAATCTTTTCGAATTACAACGTATTGTTTAGGAGATACAAGCTAATTTTGTACAATGCGTTAATTCTTCTCATAAAGTGTTTCCAATACGTACATATTTGTCTTTACTCTGCAACACTGTATTTCTTAAAACGTGGTTTTCTTACATATTCTTTCAAGAGAAAACTATCCTGTGCATTCCCTTTTGAGGCTACACACTTAGACAGACAGGCAACAACAAAGCTTTTCGAGTTACAACGTGTTGTTTATGAAAAACAAGATAATTTCGCACGATGCGGGATTTCCATAAAACGTGGTTTTCTGACAAATTTTGACGAAAGAAAATTCTCCTGTGGGTTCCCTTTTGAGGCTTCACGTTTAGACGTGCACGCCACACCAAATCGTTTCGAGTTACCACGTGTTGTTTAGGAGATACAAGCTAATTTTGTACGCTGCGTTATTTCTTCTCATAAAGTGTTTCCAATATGTATGTAGTAGTCTTTACTCTGCAACACTGTATTTCCTTATAACGTGGTATTCTTACATATTCTGTCGAGAGAAAACTATCCTGTGCGTTCCCTTTTGAGGCTACACACTTAGACATACAGGCAACACCAAAACCTTTCAAGTTACAACGTGTTGTTTATGAAAAACAAGATAAGTTCGCACGATGCGTGATTTCCTTAAAACGTGGTGTTCTGACAAATTTTGACGAAAGAAAATTCTCCTGTTGGTTCTCTTTTGAGGCTACACGTTTAGACGTGCACGCCACACCAAATCTTTTCGAATTACCACGTGTTGTTTAGGAGATACAAGCTAATTTTTTACGAAGCGTTATTTCTTCTCGTAAAGTGTTTCCAAAAAGTATGTATTTGTCTTTACTCTGCAACACTGTATTTCCTTATAACGTTGTATTCTTACATGTTCTTTCGAGAGAAAAATCTCCTGTGCGTTCTCTTAAGTGGCTACACGCATAGACATACATGCAATACCAAAGCTTTGCGAGTTACAACGTGTTGTTTAGGAAAAACAAGATAATTTTCACGATGCGGGATATCCTTAAAACGTGGTTTTCTGACAAATTTTAACGAAAGAAAGTTCTCCTGTGCGTTGTCTTTTGAGGCTACAGGTTTAGACGTACACGCCACACCAAATCTTTCGAGTTATAACGTGTTGTTTAGGAGATACAAGCAAATTTTTTTACGATGCGTTATTTCTTCTCCTAAAGTGTTTCCAATATGTACTTATTTTTCTTTACTCTGCAACACTGTATTTCCTTATAACGTGGTATTCTTACATATTCTTTCGAGAGAAAACTCTCCTGTGCATTCTCTTTTGAGGCTACACGCTTAGACAAACATTCAACACCAAAGCTTTTCGAGTTACACCGTGTTGTTTAGGAAAAACAAGATAATTTTGCACGATGCGAGATTTCCTTAAAACGTGTTTTCTGACAAATTTTGATGAAAGAAAATTCTCCTGTGAGTTCCCTTTTGAGGCTACACGTTTAGACGTACACGTCACACCAAATCTTTTCGAGTTACAACGTGTTGTTTAGGAGATACAAGCTAATTTTTTACGATGCGTTATTTCTTCTCGTAAAATGTGTCCAATACGTACTTATTTGTCTTTACTCTGCAACACTGTATTTCCTTATAACGTGGTATTCTTACATATTCTTTCGAGAGAAAACTCTCCTGTGCGTTCTCTTTTGAGGCTACACGCTTAGACATACACGCAGCACCAAAGCTTTCCGAGTTGCAACGTGTTGTTTAGGAAAAACAAGATAATTTCCACGATGCGGGATTTCCATAAAACGTGGTTTTCTGACAAATTTTGACGAAAGAAAATTATCCTGTGAGTTCTCTTTTGAGGCTACACGTTTAGACGTAAACGCCACACCAAATCTTTTCGAGTTACATCGTGTTGTTTAGGAGATACAAGCTAATTTTGTACGATGCGTTATTACTTCTCGTAAAGTGTTTCCAATACCTACGTATTTGTCTTTACTCTGCAACACTGTATTTCCTTATAACGTGGTATTCTTATATATTCTTTCGAGAGAAATCTCTCCTGTGCATTCTCTTTTGAGGCCACACGTTTAGACATACACGCAACACCAAATCTTTTCGAGTTACGAAGTGTTGTGCAGGAAAAACAAGATAATTTCGCACAATGCGGGATTTCCTTAATACGTGGATTCTGACAAATTTT
Organism: Apodemus sylvaticus; assembly: GCF_947179515.1. NCBI lineage: Eukaryota > Metazoa > Chordata > Mammalia > Rodentia > Muridae > Apodemus > Apodemus sylvaticus. The sequence continues at coordinate 1,935,772 of NW_026263195.1, forward strand.
GACGAAAGAAAATTCTCCTGTGTGTTCTCTTTTGAGGCTACATATTTAGACGTACACGCCACACCAAATCTTTTCGAATTACAACGTATTGTTTAGGAGATACAAGCTAATTTTGTACAATGCGTTAATTCTTCTCATAAAGTGTTTCCAATACGTACATATTTGTCTTTACTCTGCAACACTGTATTTCTTAAAACGTGGTTTTCTTACATATTCTTTCAAGAGAAAACTATCCTGTGCATTCCCTTTTGAGGCTACACACTTAGACAGACAGGCAACAACAAAGCTTTTCGAGTTACAACGTGTTGTTTATGAAAAACAAGATAATTTCGCACGATGCGGGATTTCCATAAAACGTGGTTTTCTGACAAATTTTGACGAAAGAAAATTCTCCTGTGGGTTCCCTTTTGAGGCTTCACGTTTAGACGTGCACGCCACACCAAATCGTTTCGAGTTACCACGTGTTGTTTAGGAGATACAAGCTAATTTTGTACGCTGCGTTATTTCTTCTCATAAAGTGTTTCCAATATGTATGTAGTAGTCTTTACTCTGCAACACTGTATTTCCTTATAACGTGGTATTCTTACATATTCTGTCGAGAGAAAACTATCCTGTGCGTTCCCTTTTGAGGCTACACACTTAGACATACAGGCAACACCAAAACCTTTCAAGTTACAACGTGTTGTTTATGAAAAACAAGATAAGTTCGCACGATGCGTGATTTCCTTAAAACGTGGTGTTCTGACAAATTTTGACGAAAGAAAATTCTCCTGTTGGTTCTCTTTTGAGGCTACACGTTTAGACGTGCACGCCACACCAAATCTTTTCGAATTACCACGTGTTGTTTAGGAGATACAAGCTAATTTTTTACGAAGCGTTATTTCTTCTCGTAAAGTGTTTCCAAAAAGTATGTATTTGTCTTTACTCTGCAACACTGTATTTCCTTATAACGTTGTATTCTTACATGTTCTTTCGAGAGAAAAATCTCCTGTGCGTTCTCTTAAGTGGCTACACGCATAGACATACATGCAATACCAAAGCTTTGCGAGTTACAACGTGTTGTTTAGGAAAAACAAGATAATTTTCACGATGCGGGATATCCTTAAAACGTGGTTTTCTGACAAATTTTAACGAAAGAAAGTTCTCCTGTGCGTTGTCTTTTGAGGCTACAGGTTTAGACGTACACGCCACACCAAATCTTTCGAGTTATAACGTGTTGTTTAGGAGATACAAGCAAATTTTTTTACGATGCGTTATTTCTTCTCCTAAAGTGTTTCCAATATGTACTTATTTTTCTTTACTCTGCAACACTGTATTTCCTTATAACGTGGTATTCTTACATATTCTTTCGAGAGAAAACTCTCCTGTGCATTCTCTTTTGAGGCTACACGCTTAGACAAACATTCAACACCAAAGCTTTTCGAGTTACACCGTGTTGTTTAGGAAAAACAAGATAATTTTGCACGATGCGAGATTTCCTTAAAACGTGTTTTCTGACAAATTTTGATGAAAGAAAATTCTCCTGTGAGTTCCCTTTTGAGGCTACACGTTTAGACGTACACGTCACACCAAATCTTTTCGAGTTACAACGTGTTGTTTAGGAGATACAAGCTAATTTTTTACGATGCGTTATTTCTTCTCGTAAAATGTGTCCAATACGTACTTATTTGTCTTTACTCTGCAACACTGTATTTCCTTATAACGTGGTATTCTTACATATTCTTTCGAGAGAAAACTCTCCTGTGCGTTCTCTTTTGAGGCTACACGCTTAGACATACACGCAGCACCAAAGCTTTCCGAGTTGCAACGTGTTGTTTAGGAAAAACAAGATAATTTCCACGATGCGGGATTTCCATAAAACGTGGTTTTCTGACAAATTTTGACGAAAGAAAATTATCCTGTGAGTTCTCTTTTGAGGCTACACGTTTAGACGTAAACGCCACACCAAATCTTTTCGAGTTACATCGTGTTGTTTAGGAGATACAAGCTAATTTTGTACGATGCGTTATTACTTCTCGTAAAGTGTTTCCAATACCTACGTATTTGTCTTTACTCTGCAACACTGTATTTCCTTATAACGTGGTATTCTTATATATTCTTTCGAGAGAAATCTCTCCTGTGCATTCTCTTTTGAGGCCACACGTTTAGACATACACGCAACACCAAATCTTTTCGAGTTACGAAGTGTTGTGCAGGAAAAACAAGATAATTTCGCACAATGCGGGATTTCCTTAATACGTGGATTCTGACAAATTTTGACGAAAGAAAATTCTCCTGTGTGTTCTCTTTTGAGGCTACATATTTAGACGTACACGCCACACCAAATCTTTTCGAATTACAACGTATTGTTTAGGAGATACAAGCTAATTTTGTACAATGCGTTAATTCTTCTCATAAAGTGTTTCCAATACGTACATATTTGTCTTTACTCTGCAACACTGTATTTCTTAAAACGTGGTTTTCTTACATATTCTTTCAAGAGAAAACTATCCTGTGCATTCCCTTTTGAGGCTACACACTTAGACAGACAGGCAACAACAAAGCTTTTCGAGTTACAACGTGTTGTTTATGAAAAACAAGATAATTTCGCACGATGCGGGATTTCCATAAAGCGTGGTTTTCTGACAAATTTTGACGAAAGAAAATTCTCCTGTGGGTTCCCTTTTGAGGCTTCACGTTTAGACGTGCACGCCACACCAAATCGTTTCGAGTTACCACGTGTTGTTTAGGAGATACAAGCTAATTTTGTACGCTGCGTTATTTCTTCTCATAAAGTGTTTCCAATATGTATGTAGTAGTCTTTACTCTGCAACACTGTATTTCCTTATAACGTGGTATTCTTACATATTCTGTCGAGAGAAAACTATCCTGTGCGTTCCCTTTTGAGGTTACACACTTAGACATACAGGCAACACCAAAACCTTTCAAGTTACAACGTGTTGTTTATGAAAAACAAGATAAGTTCGCACGATGCGGGATTTCCTTAAAACGTGGTGTTCTGACAAATTTTGACGAAAGAAAATTCTCCTGTTGGTTCTCTTTTGAGGCTACACGTTTAGACGTGCACACCACACCAAATCTTTTCGAGTTACCACGTGTTGTTTAGGAGATACAAGCTAATTTTTTACGATGCGTTATTTCTTCTCGTAAAGTGTTTCCAATAAGTACGTATTTGTCTTTACTCTGCAACACTGTATTTCCTTATAACGTTGTATTCTTACATGTTCTTTCGAGAGAAAAATCTCCTGTGCCTTCTCTTAAGTGGCTACACGCATAGACATACATGCAGCACCAAAGCTTTTCGAGTTACAACGTGTTGTTTAGGAAAAAGAAGATAATTTTGCACGATGCGGGATATCCTTAAAACGTGGTTTTCTGACAAATTTTGACGAAAGAAAGTTCTCCTGTGGGTTCTCTTTTGAGGCTACAAGTTTAGACGTATGAGCCACACCAAATCTTTTCGAGTTACAACGTGTTGTTTACGAGATACAAACAAATTTTTTTACGATGCGTTATTTCTTCTCCTAAAGTGTTTCCAATATGTACTTATTTGTCTTTACTCTGCAAAACTGTATTTCCTTATAACGTGGTATTCTTACATATTCTTTTGAGAGAAAACTCTCCTGTGCGTTCTCTTTTGAGGCTACACGCTTAGACAAACACTCAACACCAAAGCTTTTCGAGTTACACTGTGTTGTTTAGTAAAAACAAGATAATTTTGCACGATGCGAGATTTCCTTAAAACGTGTTTTCTGACAAATTTTGGTGAAAGAAAATTCTCCTGTGAGTTCTCTTTTGAGGGTATATGTTTAGACGTACATGTCACACCAAATCTTTTCGAGTTACAACGTGTTGTTTAGGAGATACAATCTAATTTTTTACGATGCGTTATTTCTTCTCATAAATTGTGTCCAATACTTACTTATTTGTCTTTACTCTGCAACACTGTATTTCCATATAACGCAGTATTCTTACATATTCTTTCGAGAGAAAACTCTCCTGTGCGTTCTCTTTTGAGGCTACATGCTTAGACATACACGCAGCACCAAAACTTTTCGAGTTACAACGTGTTGTTTAGGAAAAACAAGATAATTTCCACGATGCAGGATTTCCATAAAACGTGGTTTTCTGACAAATTTTGACGAAAGAAAATACTCCTGTAAGTTCACTTATGAGGCTACACGTTTAGACGTACACGCCACACCAAATCTTTTCGAGTTACATCGTGTTGTTTAGGAGATACAAGCTAATTTTGTACGATGCGTTATTTCTTCTCGTAAAGTGTTGCCAATACGAATGTATTTGTCTTTACTCTGCAACACTGTATTTCCTTAAAACGTGGTATTCTTACATATTCTTTCGAGAAAAAACTCTCCTGTGCCTTCTCTCTTGAGGCTACACGCTTAGACATACAGGCAACACCAAAGCTTTTCATGTTAAAACGTGTTGTTTAGGAAAAACAAGATAATTTCACAAGATGCGGGATTTCCTTAAAACGTGGTTTTCTGAAAAATTTTGACCAAAGAAAATTCTCCTGTTGGTTCTCTTTTGAGGCTACACGTTTAGACGTACATGCCACACCAAATCCTTTTCAGTTACAACGTGTTGTTTAGGAGATACAGACTAATTTTGTACGATGCCTTATTTTTTCTCGTAAGGTGTTGCCAATACGTACATATTTGTCTTTACTCTGCAACTCTGTATTTCCTTAAAACATGGTATTCTTACATATTCTTTCGAAAGAAAACTCTCCTGTGCCTTCTCTTTTGAGGCTACACGTTTAGACGTACACGACACAGAAAATATTTCGAGTTACAACGTGTTGTTTAGGAGATAAAAGCTAATTTTGTACGATGCTTTATTTCTTCTCGTAAAGTGTTTCCTATACATAAGTATTTGTATTTACACTGCAACATTGTATTTCCTTATAACGTGGTATTCTTACATATTCTTTCGAGAGAAAACTATCCTGTGCCTTCTCTTTTGAGGCTACACGCTTAGACATACACGCAACACCAAAGCTTTTCGAGTTACGACATGTTGTTTAGGAAAAACAAGATAATTTCGCACGATGTGGGACTTCCTTAAAACGTGGTTTTCTGACAAATATTGACGAACGAAAATTATCCTGTGGGTTCTCTTTTGAGGCTACATGTTTACACGTACACGCCACACCAAATATTTTCGAGTTACAACGTGTTGTTTAGGAGATACAAGCTAATTTTGTACGATGCGTTATTTCTTCTCGTAAAGTGTTTCCAATACGTATGTATTTGTCTTTACTCTGCAACACTGTATTTCCTTATAACGTGGTATTCTTACATATTCTTTCGAGAGAAACTCTCCTGTGCCTTCTCTTTTGAGGCCACACGTTTAGACATACACGCAACACCAAAGCTTTTCGAGTTACAACGTGTTGTTTAGGGTTCTCTTTTGAGGCTACACGAAGAAATAATGCATCGTTCAAAATTAGCTTGGAAACACTTTATGAGAAAAATTAACGCATTATAAAAAATTAGCTTGTCTCTCCTAAACAACACGTTGTAACTCGTGTAGCCTCAAAAGAGAACCCACAGGAGAATTTTCTCTCAAAAGAAGATGTAAGAATACCACGTTGTAAGGAAATACAGTGTTGTAGACTAAAGACAAATACGTACGTACTGGAAACACTTTTAGAGATGAAATATCGCTTCGTTCAAAATTAGCTTGTATCTCCTTAACAACACGTTGTCACTCGAAACGATTTGGTGTGGGGTGTACGACTAAACTTGTAGCCTCAAAAGAGAACCCAGAGGAGATTTTTCTTCTTTCAAAATTTTTCAGAAATCACGTTTTTAGGAAATCCCGCATTGTGCGAAATTATCTTGTTTTTCCTAAACAACATGTTGTAACTCGAAAAGCTTTGGTGTTACTTGTATATCTAAGCGTGTAGCCTCAAGAGAGAATGCACAGGAGAGTTTTCTCTCAAAAGAATATGTAAGAATACCACGTTATAAGGAAATACAGTGTTGCAGAATAAAGACAAATACGTACGTATTGGAAACACTTTATGAGAAGAAATAACGCATCATACAAAATTAGCTTGTATCTCCTAAACAACACGTTGTAACTCGAAAAGAGTTGGTGTGGCATGTACGTCTAAATGTGTAGCCTCAAAAGAGAACCCACAGGAGAATTTTCTTTCGTCAAAATATGTCAGAAAATCACGTTTTATAGTAATCCCGCATCGTGCGAAATTATCTTGGTTTTCCTAAACAACACGTTGTAACATGAAAAGCTTTGCTGTTGCGTGTATGTCTAAGCCTGTATCCTCAAAAGCCAATGCACAGGAGTGTTTTCTCTTGAAATAAGATGTAAGAATACCACGTTCGAAGGAAATACAGTGTTGCAGGCTAAAGACAAATAGGTACTTATTGGAAACACTTTTAGAGATGAAATAACGCATCGTTCAAAGTTAGGTTGTATCTCCTAAACAACACGTTGTAACTTGAAACTGTTTGGTGTGGTGTTTACATCTAAATGCGTAGCCTCAAAAGAGAACCCACAGGAGAATTTTCTTTCGTCAAATTTTTTCAGAAATCACGTTTTTAGGAAATCCCGCATTGTGCGAAATTATCTTGTTTTTCCTAAACAACACGTTGTAACTCGAAAAGCTTTGGTGTTACGTGTATGTCTAAGCATGTAGCCTCAAAAGAGAATGCACAGGAGAGTTTTCTCTCGAAAGAATATGTAAGAATACCACATTATAAGGAAATACGGTGTTGCAGAGTAAAGACAAATTCTTACATATTGGAAACACTTAACGAGAAGAAATAACACATGGTACGAAATTAGCTTGTATCTCCGAAACAACACGTTGTAACTCGAAAAGATTTGCTGTGGTGTTTACATCTAAACGTGTAGCCTCAAAAGAGTACCCACTGGAGAATTTTCTCTCGTCAAAATTTTTTCAGAAAACCACGTTTTAAGGAAGTCCTGCATCATGCGAAATCATCTTGTTTTCCTAAACAACACGTTGTAACTCGAAAAGCTTTGGTGTTGCGTGTATGTCTAAGCGTGTAGCCTCAAAAGAGAATGCACAGTAGAGTATTCTCTCGAAAGAATATGTAAGAATACCACGTTATAAGGAAATACAGTATTGCAGAGTAAAGACAGATACTTACTTATTGGAAACACTTTACGAGAAGAAATAATACATCGTAGAAAATTAGCTTGTATTTCCTAAACAACACGTTGTAACTCGAAGGATTTGGTGTGGCGTGTAAGTTGAAACGTGTAGCCTCAACAGAGAACCCACAGGAGAATTTTCTTTCGTCAAATTTGTCAGAAAACCACGTTTTAAGGAAATCCCGCATTGTGCGAAATTATCTTGTTTTTCCTAAACAACACGTTGTAACTCCAAAAGCTTTGGTGTTGCGTGTATTTCTAAACGTGTGGCCTCAAAGGAGAACGCACAGGAGAGTTTTCTCTCGAAAGAATATATAAGAATACCACGTTATAAGGAAATACAGTGTTGCAGAGTAAAGACAAATACGTATGTATTGGAAACACTTTACGAGAAGAAATAATGCATCTTACAAAATTAGCTTGTATCTCCTAAACAACATGTTGTAACTCGAAAAGATTTGGTGTGGCATGTAAGTCTAAACGTGTAGCCTCAAAAGAGAACCCACAGGAGAATTTTCTTTCGTCAAAATTTGTCAGAAAAAAACGTTTTAAGGAAATCCCGCATCGTGCGAAATTATCTTGTTTTTCCTAAACAACACGTTGTAACTCGAAAAGCTTTGGTGCTGCGTGTATGTCTAAGCATGTAGCCTTAAAAGAGAACGCACAGGAGAGTTTTCTCTCGAACGAATATGTAAGAATACCACGTTATAAGGAAATACAGTGTTGCAGAGTAAAGATAGATACATACGTATTTGAAACACTTTACGAGAAGAAATAATGCATCGTACAAAATTAGCTTGTATTTCCTAAAAAGCACATTGTAACTCGAAAGGTTTTGGTGTGGCGTGTACGTCTAAATGTGTAGCCACAAAAGAGAACCCACAGGAGAATTTTCTTTCGTCAAAATTTTTCAGAAAACCACGTTTTAAGGAAATCCCGCGTCCTGTGAAATCATCTTCTTTTTCCTAAACTACATGTTGTAACTTGAATAGCTTTGGTGTTGCCTGTATGTCTAAGTGTGTAGCCACAAAAGGGAACGCACAGGACAGTTTTCTATCGAAAGAATATGTAAGAATACCACGTTATAAGGAAATACAATGTTGCAGAGTAAAGACAAATACGTACGTATTGGAAACACTTTATGAGAAGAATTATCACATTGTAAAATATTAGCTTGTATCTCCTAAACAACCCGTTGTAACTCGAACAGATTTGGTGTGGCGTGTACGTCTAAATATGTAGCCTCAAAAGAGAACCCACAGGAGAACTTTCTATTGTCAAATTTTTCAGAAAACCACGTTTATGGAAATCTCGCATCGTGCGAAATTATCTAGTTTTTCCTAAACAACACGTTGTAACTCGAAAAGCTTTGGTGTTGCTTGTATGTCTAAACATGTAGCCTCAAAAGAGAACGCTCAGGAGAGTTTACCCTCGAAAGAATATGTAAGAATACCACGTTATAAGGAAATACAGTGTTGCAGAGAAAGACAAATACGTACGTATTGGAAACAATTTACGAGAAGAAATACCACATCGTACAAAATTAGCCTGTATCTCCTAAACAACACGTGGTAACTCGAAAGGATTTGGTGTGGCGTGCATGTCTAAACGTATAGCATCATAAGAGAACCCACAGGAGAATTTTCTTTCTTCAAAATTTGTCAGAACACAATGGTTTAAGGAAATCCGAGAACGCACAGGAGAGTTTTCTCTCGAAATAATATGTAAGAATACCACGTTATAAGGAAATACAGTGTTGCAGAGTAGAGGCAAATACATACTTATTGGTAAAACTTAAACTTTACGAGAAGAAATAATGCATCGTAAAAAAAATAGCTTGTATCTCCTAAACAACATGTTGTAACTTAAAAAGATTTGGTGTGGCCTGTACGTCTAAACGTGTAGTCTCAAATGAGAACCCATAGGAGAATTTTCTTTGGTCAAAATTTGTCAGAAAATCACGTATTAAGGAAATCCCTCTTCATGCGAAATTATCTTGTTTTTCCTAAACAACACGTTGTAACGCGAAAATCTTTGGTATTGCGTGTATGTCTAAGAGTGTAGCCTCAAAAGAGGACGCACAGGAAAGTTTTCTCTCGAAAGAATATGTAAGAATACCACGTTATAAGGAAATACAGTGTTGCAGACTAAAGGCAAATACGTACCTATTGGAAACACCTTACAAGAAGAAATAAAGCATCGTAAAAAAATTAGCTTGTATCTCCTAAACAACAGTTTGTAACTCGAAAAGATTTGGTGTGGCGTGCACGTCTAAACGTGTAGCCTCAAAAGATAACCCACAGGAAAATTTTTTTTCGTTAATATTTCTCAGAAAACCATGTTTTAAGGAAATCACTCATCGTGCGAAATTATCTTGCTTTTCCTAAACAACACGTTGTAACTCGAAAAGCTTTGATGTTGCGTTTCCAATACATATGTATTTTCCTTTACTCTGCAACACTGTATTTCCTTACAACGTGGTATTCTTACATATTCTTTCGAGAGAAAACTCTCCTGTGCGTTCTCTTTTGGGGCTACACACTTAGACATACACGCAACACCAAAGCTTTTCGAGTTAAAACGTTTTGTTTAGGAAAAACAAGATAATTTCGCATGATGCGGTATTTCCTTCATACGTGGTTTTCTGACAAATTTTGACCAAAGAAAATTCTCCTATGGTTTCTCTTTTGAGGCTACACGATTAGACGTACACGCCACACCAAATCTTTTTAAGTTACAACGTGTTGTTTAGGAGATACAAGCTAATTTTGTAAGATGCGTTATTACTTCTCGTAAAGTTTTTCCAATACGTAAATATTTGTCTTTACTCTGCAACACTGTATTTCCTAATAACGTGGTATTCTTATATATTCTTTCGAGAAAAAAACTCTCCTTTGCATTCTCTTTTGAGGCTACACGCTTAGACATACACGCAACACCAAAGGTTTTCGCGTTACAACGTGTTGCTTAGGAAAAACAAGATAATTTCGCACGATGCAGGATTTCCTTAAAACGTGGTTTTCTGACAAATTTTGATGAACGAAAATTCTCCAGTGGGTTCTCGTTTGAGGCTACACGTTTAGACGTACACACCACACCAAATCTTTTCGAGTTATAGCGTGATGTTTAGGAGATACATACTAATTTTTTTCGATGCCTTATTTCTTCTCGTAAAGTTTAAGTGTTTCCAATAAGTACGTATTTGTCTTTACTCTGCAACACTGTATTTCCTTATAACGTGGTATTCTTACATATTCTTTTGAGAGAAAACTCTCCTGTGCATTCTCTTTTGAGGCTACATGCTTTGACATACACGCAACACCAAAGCTTTTCGAGTTACAATGTGTTGTTTAGGAAAAACAAGATAATTTAGCACGATGCGGGATTTCCTTAAAACGTGGTTTTCTGACAAATTTTGACGAAAGAAAATACTCCTGTGGGTTCTCTTTTGAGGCTACACATTTAGACCTACACACCACATCAAATCTTTTCGAGTTACATCGTGTTGTTTAGGAGATACAGGCTAATTTTTTTACGAAGCGTTATTTCTTCTCATAAAGTTTAAATGTTTCCATTACGTAAATATTTGCCTTTACTCTGCAACACTGTATTTCCTTATAACGTGGTATTCTTGCATATTCTTTCGAGAGAAAACTCTCCTGTGCATTCTCCTTTGAGGCTACGTGCTTAGATATACACACAACACCAAAGCTTTTCGAGTTACAACGTGTTATTTAGGAAAAACAACATAATTTCGCACGATGCGGGATTTCCTTAAAACGTGGTTTTCTGACAAATTTTGAAGAAATAAAACTCTCCTGTGGGTACTCTTTTGAGGCTACACGTTTAGTCGTACATGCCACACCAAATCTTTTCGAGTTCCAACGTGTTGTTTAGGACATACAAGCTAATTTTGCAAGATGCGTTATTTCTCTCATAAAGTGTTTCCAATACATATGTATTAGTCTTTACTCTGCAACACTGTATTTCCTTGTAATGTGGTATCCTTACATATTCTTTCGAGAGAAAACTCTACTGTGCGTTCTCTTTTGAGGCTACACGCAGGGAAAACTCTCCTGTGCCTTCTCTTTTGAGGCTCCATCCTTACACATACACGCAACACCAAAGCTTTTCGAGTTACAACATGTTGTTTAGGAAAAAGGAGATGATTTTGCACGATGCGGGATTAGCTTAAAACGTGGTTTTCTGAAAAATTTTGACGAAAGAAAATTCTCCTGTGTGTTCTCTTTTGAGGCTACATATTTAGACGTACATGCCACACCAAATCTTTTCGAATTACAACGTGTTGTTTAGGAGATACAAGCTAATTTTGTACAATGCGTTAATTCTTCTTGTAAAGTGTTTCCGATATGTACGTATTTGTCTTTACTCTGCAACACTGTATTTCCTTAAAACGTGGTTTTCTTACATATTCTTTCGAGAGAAAACTATCCTGTGCGTTCCCTTTTGAGGCTACACACTTAGACATACAGGTAACACCAAAGCTTTTCGAGTTACAATGTGTTGTTTATGAAAAACAAGATAATTTCGCACGATGCGGGATTTCCTTAAAACGTGGTTTTCTGACAAATTTTGACGAAAGAAAATTCTCCTGTGGGTTCTCTTTTGAGGCTTCACGTTTAGACGTGCACACCACACCAAATCCTTTCGAGTTACCACGTATTGTTTAGGAGATACAAGCTAATTTTATACGATGCGTTATTTCTTCTCATAAAGTGTTTCCAATACGTACATATTTGTCTTTACTCTGCAACACTGTATTTCCTTATAACGTGGTATTCTTACATATTCTGTCGCGAGAAAACTATCCTGTGCGTTCCCTTTTGAGGCTACACACTTAGACATACAGGCAACACCAAAACTTTTCGAGTTACAACGTGTTGTTTATGAAAAACAAGATAATTTCGCAAGATGCGGGATTTCCGTAAAAAGTGGTGTTCTGACAAATTTTGACGAAAGAAAATTCTCCTGTTGGTTCTCTTTTGAGGCTGCACGTTTAGACGTGCACGCCACACCAAATCTTTTCGAGTTACCACATGTTGTTTAGGAGATACAAGCTAATATTTTACGAAGCGTTATTTCTTCTCGTAAAGTGTTTCCAAAAAGTATGTATTTGTCTTTACTCTGCAACACTGTATTTCCTTATAACGTTGTATTCTTACATGTTCTTTCGAGAGAAAAATCTCCTGTGCCTTCTCTTAAGTGGCTACACGCATAGACATACATGCAGCACCAAAGCTTTTCGAGTTACAACGTGTTGTTTAGGAAAAACAAGATAATTTTGCACGATGCGGGATTTCCTTAAAACGTGGTTTTCTGACAAATTTTGACGAAAGAAAGTTCTCCTGTGGGTTCTCTTTTGAGGCTACACGTTTAGACGTATGAGCCACACCAAATCTTTTCGAGTTACAACGTGTTGTTTACGAGATACAAGCAAATTTTTTACAATGCGTTATTTCTTCTCCTAAAGTGTTTCCAATATGTACTTATTTGTCTTTACTCTGCAACACTGTATTTCCTTATAACGTGGTATTCTTACATATTCTTTCGAGAGAAAACTCTCCTGTGCGTTCTCTTTTGAGGCTACACGCTTAGACAAACACTCAACACCAAAGCTTTTCGAGTTACACCGTGTTGTTTAGTAAAAACAAGATAATTTTGCATGATGCGAGATTTCCTTAAAACGTGTTTTCTGACAAATTTTGATGAAAGAAAATTCTCCTGTGAGTTCTCTTTTGAGGGTACATGTTTAGACGTACATGTCACACCAAATCTTTTCGAGTTACAACGTGTTGTTTAGGAGATACAAGCTAATTTTTTACGATGCGTTATTTCTTCTCATAAATTGTGTCCAATACTTACTTATTTGTCTTTACTCTGCAACACTGTATTTCCTTATAACGCGGTATTCTTACATATTCTTTCGAGAGAAAACTCTCCTGTGCGTTCTCTTTTGAGGCTACACGCTTAGACATACAAGCAGCACCAAAGCTTTTAGAGTTATAACGTGTTGTTTAGGAAAAACAAGATAATTTCCACGATGCGGGATTTCCATAAAACGTGGTTTTCTGACAAATTTTGACGAAAGAAAATACTCCTGTAAGTTCACTTTTGAGGCTACACGTTTAGACGTACACACCACACCAAATCTTTTCGAGTTACATCGTGTTGTTTAGGAGATACAAGCTAATTCTGTAGGATGCGTTATTTCTTCTCGTAAAGTGTTTCCAATACATACGTATTTGTCTTTACTCTGCAACACTGTATTTCCTTATAACGTGGTATTCTTATATATTCTTTCGAGAGAAAACTCTCCTGTGCGTTATCTTTTGAGGCCACACGTGTAGACATACATGCAACACCAAAGCTTTCGAGTTACAATGTGTTGTTTAGGAAAAACAAGATAATTTCGCACAATGCGGGATTTCCTTAAAACGTGGTTTTCTGACAAATTTTGACGAAAGAAAATTCTCCTGTGGGTTCTCTTTTGAGGCTACACGTTTCTACTTACACGTCACACCAAATCCTTCAAGTTACAACGTGTTGTTTAGGAAATACAAGCTAATTTTGTACGATGTATTATTCCTTCTCGTAAAGTGTTTCCAATAAGTAAGTATCTGTCTTTACTCTGCAACACTGTATTTCCTTATAACGTGGTATTCTTACATATTCTTTCGAGAGAATACTCTACTGTGCTTTCTCTTTTGAGGCTACATGATTAGACATACACGCAACACCAAAGCTTTTCGAGTTACAACGTGTTGTTTAGGAAAAACAAGATAATTTCGCATGATGCAGGACTTCCTTAAAACGTGGTTTTCTGAAAAAATTTTGACCAAAGAAAATTCTCCTGTCGCTTCTCTTTTGAGGCTACGCATTTAGATGTAAACACAACACCAAATATTTTCGAGTTACAACGTGTTGTTTACACCAAAGCTTTTCGAGTTACAACGTGTTGTTTAGGAAAAACAAGATAATTTCGCACGATGCGGGATTTCCTTAAAACGTGGTTTTCCGACATATTTTGACGAAAGAAAATTCTCCTGTGGGTTCTCTTTTGAGGCTACACGTTTCAACGTACACGCCACAAAAAATCTTTTCGCGTTTCACCGTGTTGTTTAGGAAATACAAGCTAATTTTGTATGATGTATTATTCCTTCTCGTAAAGTGTTTCCAATATGTATGCATCTGTCTTTACTGTGCAACACTGTATGTCCTTATAAGGTGGTATTCTTACATATTCTTTCAAGAGAATACTCTCCTGTGCGTTCTCTTTTGAGGCTACACGCTTAGACATACATGCAAAACCAAAGCTTTTCGAGTTACAACGTGTTGTTTAGGAAAAACAAGATAATTTCGCACGATGCGGCATTTCCAGAAAACGTGGTTTTCTGAAAAAAATTTGACCAACGAAAATTCTCCTGTGGGTTCTCTTTTGAGGCTACACCTTTAGATAAACACCACACCAAATCCTTTTGAGTTACAACGTGTTGTTTAGGAGATACAAGCTAATTTTTTACCATGTGTTATTTCTTCTCGTAAAGTGTTTCCAATACGTACATATTTGTCTTTACTCTGCAACACTGTTTTTCCATATAACGTGGAATAACAAATAGTAAAAAATTAGCTTGTATCTCCTAAAGAACACGTTATAACTCGAAAGGATTTGGTGTGGCTTGTACGTCTAAACGTGTACCCTCAAAAGAGAACCCACGTTTTAAGGAAATCCCGCATCGTGCGCGATTATCTTCTTTTTCCTAAACAACACGTTTTAACTCGAAAAGCTTTGGTGTTGCGTGTATGTCTAAGCGTGTAGCCTCAAAAGAGAACGCACAGGAGAGTTTTCTCTCGAAAGAGTATGTAAGAATACCACTTTATAAGGAAATACAGTGTCGCAGAGTAAAGGCAAATACATACATATTGGAAACACTTTACGAGAAAAAATAACGCAACGTACAAAATTAGCTTGTATCTCCTAAACAACACGTTGTAACTCGAAAAGATTTGGTGTGGCCTGTACATCTAAACGTGTAGCCTCAAAAGAGAACCCACAGGAGAATTTTCTTTCGTCAAAATTTTTCAGAAAACCACGTTTTAAGGAAATCCCGCTTTAAGGAAATCCTAAACAACACGTTGTAACTCGAAAAGCTTTGGTGTTGCTTGTATGTTTAAGCGTGTAGCCTCAAAAGAGAACGCACAGGAGAGTTTTTCTCGATTGAATTTGTAAGGATACCACGTTATAAGGAAATACAGTGTTGCAGAATAAAGACAAATACGTATGTATTGGAAACCCATAAATCCCGCATCATGCGAAATTATCTTGTTCTTCCTAAACAACACGTTGTAACTCGAAAAGCGTTGGTGTTGCGTATATGTCTAAGCGTGTAGCCTCAAATGAGAACGCACAGGAGAGTTTTCTCTTGAAAGAATATGTAAGAATACCACGTTGTAGAATAAAGACATATACTTACTTATTGGAAAAAACTTTAGGAGAAGAAATAACGCATCGTACAAAATTAGCTTGTATCTCCTAAACAACACGTTGTAACTTAAAAAGATTTGGTGTGGCCTGTACGTCTAAACGTGTAGCCTCAAAAGAGAACCCATAGAGGAATTTTCCTTGGTCAAAATTTGTCAGAAAACCACTTATTAAGGAAATCCCGCATCGTGCGTAATTGTCTTGTTTTTCCTAAACAACACGTTGTAACTCGAAAAGCTTTGGTGTTGCGTGTATGTCTAAGTGCGTAGCCTCAAAGGGGAATGCCCAGGAGAGTTTTCTCTCGAAAGAATATGTAAGAATACCACGTTATAAGGAAATACAGTGTTGCAGAGTATAGACAAATACATACTTATTGGAAACACTTTACGAGAAGAAATAAAGCATCATGCAATATTAGCTTGTATCTCCTAAACAACACGTTGTAACTGGAAAAGATTTGGTGTGGTGTGTACGTCTAAACGTGTAGCCTCAAAAGAGAATCCACAGGAGAGTTTTCTTTGGTCAAAATTTGTCAAAAACCACGTTTTACGGAAATCCCGCATCGTGCGAAAATATCTTGTTTTTCCTAAACAACACATTGTAACTCGAAAAGCTTTGGTGTTGCGTGTATTTCTAAGCGTGTAGCCTCAAAAGAGAACGCACAGGAGAGTTTTCTCCCGAAGGAATATGTAAGAATACCACGTTATAAGGAAATATAGTGTTGCAGAGTAAAGACAAATACATACTTATTGGAAACACTTAAACTTTACGAGAAGAAATAACACATAGTAAAAAATTAATTTGTATCTCCTAAACAACACGTTATAACTCGAAAGGATTTGGTGTGGCGTGTATGTCTAAACGTGTACCCTCAAAAGAGAACCCACAGGAGAATTTTCTTTCTTCAAAATTTGTCAGAAAACCACGTTTTAAGGAAGTTCCGCATCATGCGAAATTATCTTGTTTTTCCTAAACAACACGTTGTAACTCGAAAAGCTTTGGTGTTGCGTGTATGTCTAGGCGTGTATGTCTAGGCGTGTAGCCTCCAAAGAGAACGCACAGGAGAGTTTACTGTCGAAAGAATATGTAAGAAAACCACGTAATAAGGAAATACAGTGTTGCAGAGTAAAGGCAAATACATACGTATTGGAAACACTTAAACTTTACGAGAAGAAATAAGGCATCATAAAAAAAATTAGCTTGTATCTCCTAAACAACACGTTGTAACTCAAAAAGATTTGGTGTGGTGTGTACGTCTAAACGTGTAGCCTTAATAGAGAACCCACAGGAGAATTTTCTTTCGTCAAAATTTTTCAGAAATCACGTTTTTAGGAAATCCCGCATTGTGCGAAATTATCTTGTTTTTCCTAAACAACACGTTGTAACTCGAAAAGCTTTGGTGTTACGTGTATGTCTAAGCATGTAGCCTCAAAAGAGAACGCACAGGAGAGTTTTCTCTCGAAAGAATATGTAAGAATACCACATTATAAGGAAATACGGTGTTGCAGAGTAAAGACAAATTCTTACATATTGGAAACACTTAACGAGAAGAAATAACACATGGTACGAAATTAGCTTGTATCTCCGAAACAACACGTTGTAACTCAAAAAGATTTGGTGTGGTGTGTACGTCTAAACGTGTAGCCTTAATAGAGAACCCACAGGAGAATTTTCTTTCATCAAAATTTGTCAGAAAACCACGTTTTAAGGAAATCCCGCATCGTGGGAAATTTTCTTGTTCTTCCTAAACAACACATTGTAACTCGAAAAGCTTTGGTGTTGCGTGTATGTCTAAGCGTGTAGCCTCAAATGAGAACGCACAGGAGAGTTTTCTCTCGAAAGAATATGTAAGAATACCACGTTATAAGGAAATACAGTGTTGCAGAGTAAAGACATATTTTTACTTATTAGAAAAACTTTCCGAGAAGAAATAACCTATCGTACAAATTTAGCTTGTATCTCCTAAACAACACGTTGTACCTTAAAAAGATTAGGTGTGGACTGTACGTCTAAACGTGTAGCCTCAAAAGAGAACCCATAGGAGAATTTTCCTTGGTCAAAATTTGTCAGAAAACCACTTATTAAGGAAATCCCGCATCGCGCGAAATTATATTGCTTTTCCTAATCAACACGTTGTAACGCGAAAAGCTTTGGTGTTGCCTGTATGTCTAAGCGTGTAGCCTCAAAGGGGAACACACAGGAGAGTTTTCTCTCGAAAGAATATGTAAGAATATCACGTTATAAGGAAATACAGTGTTGCAGACTAAAGGCAAATATGTACGTATTGGAAACACGTTACGAGAAGAAATAACGCATCGTAGAAAATTAGCTTGCATCTCCTAAACAACACGTTGTAACTCGAAAGGATTTGGTGTGGCGTGTACGTCTCAACGTGTAGCCTCAAAAGAGAACACACAGGACAATTTTCTTTCGTCAAAAATTTTCAGAAATCCACGTTTTAAGGAAATCCCGCATCGTGCGAAATTATGTTGTTTTTCCTAAACAACACATTGTAACTCGAAAAGCTTTGGTGTTGCGTGTATGTCTAAGCGTGTAGCCTCAAAAGAGTACACACAGGAGAGTTTTCTCTCGAAAGAATATGTAAGAATACCACGTTATAAGGGAATACAGTGTTGCAGAGTAAAGACAAATACGTATGTATTGGAAACCCATAAACTTTACGAGATGAAATAAAGCATCGTAAAAAATTAGCTTGTATCTCCTAAACAACACGTTGTAACTCAAAAAGATTTGGTGTGGTGTGTACGTCTAATCGTGTAGCCTCAAAAGAGAACACATAGGACAATTTTCTTTCATCAAATTTTGTCAGAAAACCACGTTTTAAGGAAATCACGCATCGTGAGAAATTATCTAGATCTTCCTAAACAACACGTTTTAACTCGAAAAGCTTTGGTGTTGGGTGTATGTCTAAGCATGTAGCCCCAAAGGAGAAGGCAGAGGAGAGTTTTTTCTCGAAAGAATATGTAAGAATGACACGTTATAAGGAAATACAGTGTTGCAGAGTAAAGACAAATACTTATTTATTGGAAAAACTTTACAAGAAGAAATAACGCATCGTACAAAATTAGCTTGTATCGCCTAAACAACACGTTGTAACTTAAAAAAGATTTGGACTGGCCTGTACGTCTAAACGTGTAGTCTCAAAAGAGAACCCATAGGAGAATTTTCTTTGGTCAAAATATGTCAGAAAACCACGTATTAAGGAAATCCCTCATTGTGCGAAATTATCTGGTTTTTCCTAAACAACACGTTGTAACGCGAAAAGCTTTGGTGTTGCGTGTATGTCTAAGCGTGTAGCCTCAAAAAAGGATGCACAGGAGAGTTTTTTCTCGAAAGAATATGTAAGAATACCACGTTATAAGGAAATACAGTGTTGCAGACTAAAGCCAAATACGTACGTATTGGAAACACTTTACTAGAAGAAATAACGCATCGTACAAAATTAGCTTGTATCTCCTAAACAACACGTTGTAACTCGAAAAGATTTGGTGTGGCGTGTACGTCTAAACGTGTAGCCTCAAAAGAGAACCCACAGGAGAATTTTCTTTCGTCAAAATTTTTCAGAAACCACGTTTTAAGTAAATCCCGCATCGTGCGAAATTATCTTGTTTTTCCTAAACAACACATTGTAACTCGAAAGCTTTGGTGTTGCGTGTATGTCTAAGCGTGTAGCCTCAAAAGAGAATGCACAGGAGAGTTTTTTCTCGATAGAATTTGTAAGGATACCACGTTATAAGGAAATACAGTGTTGCAGAATAAAGACAAATACGTATGTATTGGAAACCCATAAACTTTACGAGATGAAATAAATCATCGTACAAAATGAGCTTGTATCTCCTACACAACACGTTGTAACTCGAAAAGATTTGTTGTGGCGTGTACGTCTAAACATGTAGCCTCAAAAGATAACCCACAGGAGAATTTTCTTTCATCAAAATTTGTCAGAAATCCACGTTTTAAGGAAATCCCGCATTGTGCGCAATTATCTTGTTTTTCATAAACAAAACATTGTAACTCTAAAAGCTTTGGTGTTGGGTGTATGTGCAAGTGTGTGGCCTCAAAAGAGAATGCACAGGAGAGTTTTCTCTCGAAAGAATATGTAAGAATACCACGTTATAAGGAAATACATTGCTGCAGAGTAGAGGCAAATACATACGTATTGGAAACATATTATGAGAAGAAATAATGCATGGTACAAAATTAGCTTGTATCTCCTAAACAACACGTGGTAACTCAAAAAGATTTGGTGTGGCGTGTACGTCTAAATGTGTAGCCTCAAAAGAGAACCCACAGGAGAATTTTCTTACGTCAAAATTTGTCAGAAAACCACATTTTAAGGAAATCCCGCATCGTGCAAAATTATCTTGTTTTTCCTAATCAACACGTTGTAACTCGAAAAGCTTTGGTGTTGTGTGTATGTCTAAGCGTGTAGCCTCCAAAGAGAACGCACAGGATAGTTTTCTCTCGAAAGAATATGTAAGATACCATGTTATAAGGAAATACAGTTTTGCAGAGTAAAGACAAATACTTATTTATTGGAAAAACTTTACGAGAAGAAATAACGCATCATAAAAAATTAGCTTGTATCTCCTAAACAACACGTTGTAACTCAAAAAGATTTGGTTTGGCATGTACGTCTAAACGTGTAGCCTCAAAAGAGAACCCACAGGAGAATTTTCTTTCGCCAAATTTGTCAGAAAACCATGTTTTATGGAAATCCCGCATCATGTTAAATTATCTTGTTTTTCCTAAACAACACGTTGTACCTCGAAAAGCTTTGGTGTTGTGTGAATGTCTAAGCGTGTAGCCTCAAAAGAGAATGCACAGAAGAGTTTTCTCTCGAAAGAACATGTAAGAATACCACATTATAAGGAAATACAGTTTTGCAGAGTAAAGACAAATACGTATGTATTTGAAACACTTTATGAGAAGAAATAACGCATCATAAAAAATTAGTTTGTATCTCCTAAACAACACGTTGTAACTCGAAAAGATTTGGTGTGGCATGTACGTCTAAATGTGTAGCCTCAAAAGAGAACCCACAGGAGAATTTTCTTTCGTCAAAATTTGTCAGAAAACCACTTATTAAGGAAATCCCACATCGTGCGAAACTATCTTGTTTTTCCTAAACAACACATTGTAACTCGAAAATCTTTGGTGTTGCGTGTATGTCTAAGCATGTAGCCTCAAAAGAGAAAGCACCGGAGAGCTTTCTCTCGAACGAGTATGTAAGAATACCACATTATAAGGAAATACATTGTGACAAATTAAAAATAAATTAGTTCCTTTTGGAAACACTTAAACTTTACAAGAAGATATAAAGCATCGTAAAAAATTAGCTTGTATCTCCTAAACAACACGTTGTAACTCGAAAACATTTGGTGGGCGTGTACGTCTAAACGTTTAGCCTCAAATGAAAACCCACAGGAGAATTTTCTTTCCTCAAAATTTGTCAGAAAACCACGTTTTAAGGAATTCCCGCATCGTGTGAAATTATCTTGTTTCTCCTAAACAACACGTTCTAACTCGAAATGCTTTGGTGTTGCGTGTATGTCTAAGCGTGTAGCCTCAAAAGAGAATGCACAGGAGAGTTTTCTCTCGAAAGAATATGTACGAATACCATGTTATAAGGAAATACAGTGTTGTAGAGTAAAGACAAATATGTAAGTATTGGAAACACTTTAGGAGAAGAAATAATGCATCGTACAAAATTAGCTTGTATCTCCTAAACAACACGTTGTAACTCGAAAAGATTTGGTGTGGCGTGTACGTCTAAACATGTAGCCTCAAAAGAGAACCCACAGGAGAATTTTCTTTCGTCAAAATTTGTCAGAAAACCACGTTTTAAGGAAATCCCGCATTGTGCGCAATTATCTTGTTTTTCATAAACAAAACATTGTAACTCGAAAAGCTTTGGTGTTGGGTGTATGTGTAAGCGTGTAGCCTCAAAAGAGAATGCACAGGAGAGCTTTCTCTCGAAAGAATATGTAAGAATACCACGTTATAAGGTAATATATTGCTGCAGAGTAAAGACAAATACATACGTATTGGAAAAATATTATGAGAAAAAATAACGCATGGTACAAAATTAGCTTGTATCTCCTAAACAACACGTGGTAACTCAAAAAGATTTGGTGTGGCGTGTACGTCCAAATGTGTAGCCTCAAATGAGAACCCACAGGAGAATTTTCTTACGTCAAAATTTGTCAGAAAACCACATTTTAAGGAAATCCCGCATCGTGAGAAATTATCCTGTTTTTCCTAATCAACACGTTGTAACTCGAAAAGCTTTGTTGTTGCATGTATGTCTAAGCGTATAGCCTCCAAAGAGAACGCACAGGGTAGTTTTCTCTCGAAAGAATATGTAGGAATACCACGATATAAGGAAATACAGTGTTGCAGTGTATAGACAAATATGTACTTATTGGAAACACTTTACGAGAAGAAATTACGCATCATGCAAAATTAGATTGTATCTCCTAAACAACACGTTGTATCTCGAAAAGATTTGGTGTGGCGTGTACGTCTAAACGTGTAGCCTCAAAAGAGAACCCACAGGAGAATTTTCTTTCGTCAAAATTTGTCAGAAAACCACGTTTTAAGGAAATCCCGCATCGTGAGAAATTATCTTGTTTTTCCTAAACAACACGTTGTAACTCGAAAAGCTTTGCTGTTGCGTGTATGTCTAAGCGTGTAGCCTCAAATGAGAATGCACAGGAGAGTTTTCTCTCAAAAATATGTAAGAATACTACGTTATAAGGAAATACAGTTTTGCAGAGTAAAGACAAATACTTATTTATTGGAAAAATTTTACGAGGAGAAATAACGCATCGTACAAAATTAGCTTGTATTTCCTAAACAACACGTTGTAACTTAAAAAGATTTGGTGTGGCCTGTACATCTAAACGTGTAGTCTCAAAAGAGAACCCATAGGAGAATTTTCTTTGGTCAAAATTTTTCAGAAAACCACGTATTAAGGAAATCCTTCATCGTGCGAAATTATCTTGTTTTTTCCTAAACAACATGTTGTAACGCGAAAAGCTTTGGTGTTGCGTGTATATCTAAGCGTGTAGCCTCAAAAAAGAACGCACAGGAGAGTTTTCTCTTGAAAGGATATGTAAGAATACCACGTTATAAGGAAATACAGTGTTGCTGAGTAAAGACAAATATGTATGTATTGGAAACCCATAAACTTTAAGAGATGAAAAAAAGCATCGTAAAAAATTAGCTTGTATCTCCTAAACAACACGTTGTAACTCGAAATGATTTGGTGTGGCGTGTACGTCTAAACGTGTAGCCTCAAAAGAGAACCCACAGGAGAATTTTCTTTCGTCAAAATTTGTCAGAAAACCACGTTTTAAGGAAATCCCGCATTGTGCGCAATTATCTTGTTTTTCATAAACAAAACTTGTAACTCGAAAAGCTTTGGTGTTGGGTGTATGTGTAAGCGTGTAGCCTCAAAAGAGAATGCACAGGAGAGCTTTCTCTCGAAAGAATATGTAAGAATACCACGTTATAAGGTAATATATTGCTGCAGAGTAAAGACAAATACATACGTATTGGAAACATATTATGAGAAAAAATAACGCATGGTACAAAATTAGCTTGTATCTCCTAAACAACACGTGGTAACTCAAAAAGATTTGGTGTGGCGTGTACGTCCAAATGTGTAGCCTCAAATGAGAACCCACAGGAGAATTTTCTTACGTCAAAATTTGTCAGAAAACCACATTTTAAGGAAATCCCGCATCGTGAGAAATTATCCTGTTTTTCCTAATCAACACGTTGTAACTCGAAAAGCTTTGTTGTTGCATGTATGTCTAAGCGTATAGCCTCCAAAGAGAACGCACAGGGTAGTTTTCTCTCGAAAGAATATGTAGGAATACCACGATATAAGGAAATACAGTGTTGCAGAGTATAGACAAATATGTACTTATTGGAAACACTTTACGAGAAGAAATTACGCATCATGCAAAATTAGATTGTATCTCCTAAACAACACGTTGTATCTCGAAAAGATTTGGTGTGGCGTGTACGTCTAAACGTGTAGCCTCAAAAGAGAACCCACAGGAGAATTTTCTTTCGTCAAAATTTGTCAGAAAACCACGTTTTAAGGAAATCCCGCATCGTGAGAAATTATCTTGTTTTTCCTAAACAACACGTTGTAACTCGAAAAGCTTTGCTGTTGCGTGTATGTCTAAGCGTGTAGCCTCAAATGAGAATGCACAGGAGAGTTTTCTCTCAAAAATATGTAAGAATACTACGTTATAAGGAAATACAGTTTTGCAGAGTAAAGACAAATACTTATTTATTGGAAAAATTTTACGAGAAGAAATAACGCATCGTACAAAATTAGCTTGTATTTCCTAAACAACACGTTGTAACTTAAAAAGATTTGGTGTGGCCTGTACATCTAAACGTGTAGTCTCAAAAGAGAACCCATAGGAGAATTTTCTTTGGTCAAAATTTGTCAGAAAACCACGTATTAAGGAAATCCTTCATCGTGCGAAATTATCTTGTTTTTTCCTAAACAACATGTTGTAACGCGAAAAGCTTTGGTGTTGCGTGTATATCTAAGCGTGTAGCCTCAAAAAAGAACGCACAGGAGAGTTTTCTCTTGAAAGGATATGTAAGAATACCACGTTATAAGGAAATACAGTGTTGCTGAGTAAAGACAAATATGTATGTATTGGAAACCCATAAACTTTAAGAGATGAAAAAAAGCATCGTAAAAAATTAGCTTGTATCTCCTAAACAACACGTTGTAACTCGAAATGATTTGGTGTGGCGTGTACGTCTAAACGTGTAGCCTCAAAAGAGAACCCACAGGAGAATTTTCTTTCGTCAAAATTTTTCAGAAAACCACATTTTAAGGAAATCCCGCTTCGTGAGAAATTATCTAGTTGTTCCTAAACAACACGTTTTAACTTGAAAAGCTTTGGTGTTGGGTGTATCTGTAAGCATGTAGCCCCAAAAGAGAACGCACAGGAGAGTTTTCTCTCGAAAGAATATGTAAGAATACCACGTTATAAGGAAATACAGTGTGGCAGAGTAAAGACAAATACATATGTAATGGAAGCACTTTATGAGAGAAATAACGCATCTTGCAAAATTAGCTTGTATGTCCTAAACAACACGTTGTAACTCGAAAACATTTGGTGTGGCGTGTACGTCTAAAAGTGTAGCCTCAAAAGAGAACCCACAGGAGAGTTTTCGTTCCTCAAAATTTGTCAGAAAACCACGTTTTAAGGAAATCCCGCATCATGCGAAATTATCTTGTTGTTCCTAAACAACACGTTGAAACTAGAAAATCTTTGGTGTTGCTTGTATGCCTAAGCGTGTAGCCTCAAAAGAGAATGCACAGGAGAGTTTTCTCTTGAAAGAATATGTAAGAATAGCACGTTATAAGGAAATATATTGCTGCAGAGTAAAGACAAATACGTATGTATTGGAAACACATTATGAGAAGAAATAACGCATGGTACAAAATTAGCTTGTATCTCCGAAACAACACGTGTAAACTCAAAAAGATTTGGTGTGGCGTGTACATCTAAACGTGTAGCCTCAAAAGAGAACCCACAGGAGAATTTTCTTACATCAAAATTTGTCAGAAAACCACGTTTTAAGGAAATCCCGCATCATGCGAAATTATCTTGTTTTTCCTAATCAACACACATTGTAGCTCGAAAAGCTTTGGTGTTGCGTGAATGTCTAAGCGTGTAGCCTCCAAAGAGAACGCACAGGAGAGTTTTCTCTCGAAAGAATATGTAAGAATACCACGTTATAAGGAAATACAGTGTTGCAGAGTAGAGGCAAATATATACATATTGGAAACACTTAAACTTTACGAGAAGAAATAATTCATCGTTAAAAAATTAGCTCGTATCTTCTAAACAACAAGTTGTAACTCAAAAAGTTTTGGTGTGGCGTGTACGTCTAAACGTGTAGCCTCAAAAGAGAACGCACAGGAGAGTTTTCTCCCGAAAGAATATGTAGGAATACTACGTTATAAGGAAATACAGTGTTGTAGAGTAAAGACAAATACATTCTTATTGGAAACACTTAAACTTTATGAGAAGAAATAACACATAGTACAAAATTAGCTTGTATATCCTAGACAACACGTTAGAACTCGAAAGGATTTGGTGTGGCGTGTACGTCTAAACGTGAAGCCTCAAAACAGAACCCACAGGAGAATTTTCTTTCGTCAAAATTTGTCAGAAAACCACGTTTTAAGGAAATCCCGCATCATGCGAAATTATCTTGTTTTTCCTAAACAACACGTTGTAACTCGAAAAGCTTTGGTGTTGCGTGAATGTCTAAGTGTGTAGCCTCCAAAGAGAATGCACAGGAGAGTTTTCTCTCGAAAGAATATGTAAGAATACCACGTTATAAGGAAATACAGTCTTGAAGAGTAGAGGCAAATATATACGTATTGGAAACACTTAAACTTTACGAGAAGAAATAATTCATCGTTAAAAACTTAGCTTGTATCTCCTAAACAACAAGTTGTAACTCAAAAAGATTTGGTGTGGCGTGTACGTCTAAATGTTTAGCCTCAAAAGAGAACCCACAGGAGAATTTTCTTTCGTCAAAATTCGTCAGAAAACCACGTTTTAAGGAGATCCAGCATCGTGAGAAATTATCTTGTTCTTCCTAAACAACACGTTGTAACTCGAAAAGCTTTGGTGTTGCGTGTATGTCTCAGCGTGTAGCCTCAAATGAGAATGCACAGGAGAGTTTTCTCTCGAAAAAATATGTTAGAATACCACCTTATAAGGAAATACAGTGTTGCAGAGTAAAGACAAATACTTACTTATTGGAAAAACTTTATGAGAAGAAATAACGCATCGTACCAAATTAGCCTGTATCACCTAAACAACACGTTGAAACTTAAAAAGATTTGGTGTGACCTGTACGTCTAAACGTGTAGTCTCAAAAGAGAACCAATAGGAGAAATTTCTTTTGTCAAAATTTGTCAGAAAACCACGTATTAAGGAAATCCCTCATCGTGCGAAATTATCTTGTTTTTCCTAAACAACACGTTGTAATGCGAAAAACTTTGGTGTTGCGTGTATGTCTAAGCGTGTAGCCTCAAAAGAGGACGCACAGGAGAGTTTTCTCTCGAAAGAATATGTAAGAATACCACGTTATAAGGAAATACAGTGTTGCAGACTAAAGGCAAATACGTACGTATTGGAAACACTTTACGAGAAGAAATAACGCATCGTACAAATTAGCTTGATCTCCTAAACAACATATTGTAACTCGAAAAGTTTTGGTGTGGCATGTACATCTAAACGTGTAGCCTCAAAAGAGAACCCACAGGAGAATTTTTGTTTGTTAAAATTTGTCAGAAATCCATGTTTTAAGGAAATCACTCATCGTGCGAAATTATCTTGTTTTTCCTAAACAACACGTTGTAACTCGAAAAGCTTTGATGTTGCATGTATGTCTAAGCGTGTAGCCTCAAAAGAGAACGCACAGGAGAGTTTTCTCTCGAAAGAACATGTAAGAATACCACATTATAAGGAAATACAGTTTTGCAGAGTAAAGACAAATACATATGTATTTGAAACACTCTATGAGAAGAAATAATGCATCGTAAAAGATTAGTTTGTATCTCCTAAACAACACGTTGTAACTCGAAAAGATTTGGTGTGGCATGTACGTCTAAACGTGTAGCCTCAAAAGAGAACCCACAGGAGAATTTTCTTTCTTCAAAATTTGTCAGTAAACCACTTATTAAGGAAATCCCGCATCATGCGAAACTATCTTGTTTTTCCTAAACAACACATTGTAACTCGAAAATCTTTGGTGTTGCGTGTATGTCTAAGCATGTAGCCTCAAAAGAGAACGCACAGGAGAGATTTCTCTCGAACGAGTATGTAAGAATACCACGTTATAAGGAAATACATTGTGGCAAATTAAAGATAAATACGTTCCTTTTGGAAACACTTAAACTTTACAAGAAGATATAAAGCATCGTAAAAAATTAGCTTGTATCTCCTAAAGAACACGTTGTAACTCGAAAACATTTGGTGTGGCGTGTACGTCTAAACATTTAGCCTCAAATGAAAACCAACAGGAGAATTTTCTTTCCTCAAAATTTGTCAGAAAACCACGTTTTAAGGAATTCCCGCATCATGAGAAATTATCTTGTTTTTCCTAAACAACACGTTCTAACTCGAAATGCTTTGGTGTTGCGTGTATGTCTAAGCGTGTAGCCTCAAAAGAGAATGCACAGGAGAGTTTTCTCTCGAAAGAATATGTACAAATACCATGTTATAAGGAAATACAGTGTTGTAGAGTAAAGACAAATACGTACATATTGAGAACACTTTAGGAGAAGAAATAACGCATCGTACAAAATTAGCTTGTATCTCCTAAACAACACGTTGTAACTCGAAAAGATTTGGTGTGGCGTGTACATCTAAATATGTAGCCACAAAAGAGAACCCACAGGAGAATTTTCTTTCGTCAAAATTTGTCAGAAAACCACGTTTTAAGGAAATCCCGCATTGTGCGCAATTATCTTGTTTTTCATAAACAAAACATTGTAACTCGAAAAGCTTTGGTGTTGGGTGTATGTGTAAGCGTGTAGCCTCAAAAGAGAATGCACAGGAGAGTTTTCTCTCGAAAGAATATGTAAGAATACCACGTTATAAGGAAATATATTGCTGCAGAGTAAAGACAAATACATACGTATTGGAAACATATTATGAGAAGAAATAATGCACGGTACAAAATTTGCTTGTATCTCCTAAACAACACGTGGTAACTCAGAAAGATTTGGTGTGGCGTGCACGTCTAAATGTGTAGCCTCAACAGAGAACCCACAGGAGAATTTTCTTACGTCAAAATTTGTCAGAAAACCACTTTTTATGGAAATCCCGCATCGTGCGAAATTATCTTGTTTTTCGTAATCAACACGTTGTAACTCGAAAAGCTTTGGTGGTGCGTGTATGTCTAAGCGTGTAGCCTCCAAAGAGAACGCACAGGATAGTTTTCTCTCGAAAGAATATGTAAGAATACCACGTTATAAGGAAATACAGTGTTACAGAGTATAGACAAATATGTACTTATTGGAAACACTTTACGAAAAGAAATAACGCATCATGCAAACTTAGCTTGTATCTCCTAAACAACACGTTGTAACTCGAAAAGATTTGGTGTGGCGTGAACGACTAAACGTGTAGCCTCAAAGGAGAACCCACAGGAGAGCTTTCTTTCGTCAAAATTTGTCAGAAAACCACGTTTTAAGGAAATCCTGCATCCTGCGAAATCATCTTGTTTTTCCTAAACAACATGTTGTAACTCGAAAAGCTTTGGTGTTGCGTATATGTCTAAGCGTGTAGCCTCAAAAGAGAACGCACAGGAGAGTTTTCTCCCGAACGAATATATAGGAATACCACGTTATAAGGAAATACAGTGTTGCAGAGTAAAGACAAATAAATACTTATTGGAAACACTTAAACTTTACGAGAACAAATAAAACATAGTACAAAATTAGCTTGTATATCCTAAACAACACGTTATAACTCGAAAGGATTTGGTGTTGCGTGTATGTCTAAGCATGTAGCCTCAAAAGAGAATGCACAGGAGAGTTTTCTCTCGAAAGAATATGTAAGAATACCATGTTATAAGGAAACATATTGCTGCAGAGTAAAGACAAATACATACGTTTTGGAAACACATTAAGAGAAGAAATAACGCATGGTACAAAATTAGCTTGTATCTCCGAAACAACACGTGGTAACTCAAAAATATTTGGTGTGGCGTGTACATCTAAACGTGTAGCCTCAAAAGAGAACCCACAGGAGAATATTCTTACGTCAAAATTTGTCAGATAACCACGTTTTAAGGAAATCCCGCATCGTGCGAAATTTTCTTGTTTTTCCTAATCAACACGTTGTAACTCGAAAAGCTTTGGTGGTGCGTGTATGTCTAAGCGTGTAGCCTCCAAAGAGAACGCACAGGATAGTTTTCTCTCGAAAGAATATGTAAGAATACCACGTTATAAGGAAATACAGTGTTGCAGAGTATAGACAAATATGTACTTATTGGAAACACTTTAGGAGAAGAAATAACGCATCATGTAAAATTAGCTCGTATCTCCTAAACAACACGTTGTAACTCGACAAGATTTGGTGTGGCGTGTATGTCTAAACGTGTAGCCTCAATAGAGAACCCACAGGAGAGTTTTCTTTCGTCAAAATTTGTCAGAAAACCACGTTTTAAGGAAATACCACATCGTGCGAAATTATCTTGTTTATCCTAAACAACATGTTGTAACTCGAAAAGCTTTGGTGGTGCGTGTATGTCTAAGCGTGAAGCCTCAAAAGAGAACGCACAGGAGAGTTTTCTTCTGAAAGAATATGTAGGAATACCACGTTATAAGGAAATACAGTGTTGCAGAGTAAAGACAAATACATACTTATTGGAAACACTTAAGCTTTACGAGAAGAAATAACACATAGTACAAAATTAGCTTGTATATCCTAAACAACACGTTATAACTCGAAAGGATTTGGTGTGGCGTGTACGTCTAAACGTGTAGCCTCAAAAGAGAACCCACAGGAGAATTTTCTTTCGTCAAAATTTGTCAGAAAACCACGTTTTAAGGAAATCCCGCATCATGCGAAATTATCTTGTTTTTCCTAAACAACACGTTGTAACTCGAAAAGCTTTGGTGTTGGGTGAATGTCTAAGCGTGTAGCCTCCAAAGAGAACGCACAGGAGAGTTTTCTCTCTAAAGAATATGTAAGAATATCACGTTATAAGGAAATACAGTGTGGCAGAGTAGAGGCAAGTACATACGTATTGGAAACACTTAAACTTTACGAGAAGAAATAATTCATCGTAAAAAAATTAGCTTGTATCTCCTAAACAACAAGTTGTAACTCAAAAAGATTTGGTGTGGCATGTACGTCTAAACGTGTAGCCTCAAAAGAGAACGCACAGGGGAGTTTTCTCCCGAAAGAATATGTAGGAATACCACGTTATAAGGAAATACAGTGTTGCAGAGTAAAGACAAATACATACTTATTGGAAAGAGTTAAGCTATACGAGAAGAAATAACACATAGTACAAAAGTAGCTTGTATATCCTAAACAACAGGTTATAACTCGATAGGATTTGGTGTGGCGTGTACATCTAAACGTGTAGCCTCAAAAGAGAACCCACAGGAGAATTTTCTTTCGTCAACACTTTTCAGAAAACCACGTTTTAAGGGAATCCCGCATCATGGGAAATTATCTTGTTTTTCCTAAACAACACGTTGTAACTCGAAAAGCTTTGGTGTTGCGTGAATGTCTAAGCCTGTAGCCTCCAAAGAGAACGCACAGGAGAGTTTTCTCTCGAAAGAATATGTAAGAATACCACGTTATAAGGAAATACAGTGTGGCAGAGTAAAGAAAATACGTATGTATTGGGAGCACTTTATGAGAGAAATAACGCATCTTGCAAAACTAGCTTGTATGTCCTAAACAACACGTTGTAACTCGAAAAGATTTGGTGTGGCGTGTACGTCTAAAAGTGTAGCCTCAAAAGAGAACCCACAGGAGAGTTTTCTTTCGTCAAAATTTGTTAGAAAACCATGTTTTAAGGAAATCCCGCATCGTGCAAAATTATCTTGTTTTTCCTAATCAACACGTTGTAACTCGAAAAGCTTTGGTGGTGCGTGTATGTCTAAGCATGTAGCCTCCAAAGAGAATGCACAGGATAGTTTTCTCACCAAAGAATATGTAAGAATACCACGTTATAAGGAAATACAGTGTTGCAGAATTTAGACAAATATGTACTTATTGGAAACACTTTAGGAGAAGAAATAACGCATCATGCAAAATTAGCTTGTATCTCCTAAACAACACGTTGCAACTCGACAAGATTTGGTGTGGCGTGTATGTCTAAACGTGTAGCCTCAAAAGAGAACCGACAGGAGAATTTTCTTTCGTCTAAATTTGTCAGAAAACCACGTTTTAAGGAAATACCGCATCGTGCGAAATTATCTTGTTTTTCCTAAACAACATGTAACTCGAAAAGCTTTGGTGGTGCGTGTATGTCTAAGCGTGTAGCCTCAAAAGAGAACGCACAGGAGAGTTTTCTTCCGAAAGAATATGTAGGAATACCACGTTATAAGGAAATACAGTGTTGCAGAGTAAAGACAAATGCATACTTATTGGAAACACTTAAGCTTTACGAGAAGAAATAACACATAGTAAAAATTAGTTTGTATACCCTAAACAACACGTTATAACTCGAAAGGATTTGGTGTGGCGTGTACATCTAAACGTGTAGCCTCAAAAGAGAACCCACAGAAGAATTTTCTTTCATCAAAATTTGTCAGAAAACCACGTTTTTAGGAAATCCCACATCATGCGAAATTATCTTGTTTTTCCTAAAAAACACGTTGTAACTCGAAAAGCTTTGGTGTTGCGTATATGTCTAAGCGTGTAGCCTCCAAAGAGAACGCACAGGAGAGTTTTCTCTCGAAAGAATATGTAAGAATACCACGTTATAAGGAAATACAGTGTTGCAGCGTAGAGGCAAATATATACATATTGGAAACACTTAAACTTTACGAGAAGAAATAATTCATTGTTAAAAAATTAGCTTGTATCTCCTAAACAACAAGTTGTAACTCAAAAAGATTTGATGTGGCGTGTACGTCTAAACGTGTAGCCTCAAAAGAAAATGCACGGGAGAGTTTTCTCCCGAAAGAAAAGTAGGAATACTACATTATAAGGAAATACAGTGTTGCAGAGTAAAGACAAATACATACATAATGGAAACACTTAAGCTTTACGAGAAGAAATAACACATAGTACAAAATTAGCTTGTATATCCTAAACAACACGTTAGAACTCAAAAGGATTTGGTGTGGCGTGTACGTCTAAATGTGAATCCTCAAAAGAGAACCCACAGGAGAATTTTCTTTCGTCAAATTTGTCAGAAAACCACATTTTAAGGAAATCCCGCATCATGCGAAATTATCTTGTTTTTCCTAAACAACACGTTGTACCTCGAAAAGCTTTCGTGTTGCGTGAATGTCTAAGTGTGTAGCCTCCAAAAAGAACGCACAGGAGAGTTTTCTCTCGAAAGAATATGTAAGAATACCACGTTATAAGGAAATACAGTGTTGCAGAGTAGAGGCAAATACATACGTATTGGAAACACTTAAACTTTATGAGAAGAAATAATTCATTGTAAAAAAATTAGCTTGTATCTCCTAAACAACAAGTTGCAACTCAAAAAGATTTGGTGTGGCGTGTACGTCTAAACGTTTAGCCTCAAAAGAGAACCCACAGGAGAATTTTCTTTCGTCAAAATTTGTCAGAAAACCACGTTTTAAGGAAATCCCGCATCGTGAGAAATTATCTTGTTCTTCCTAAACAACACGTTGTAACTCGAAAAGCTTTGCTTTTGCGTGTATGTCTCAGCGTGTAGCCTCAAATGAGAACGCACAGGAGAGTATTCTCTCGAAAAAATATGTAAGAATACCACGTTATAAGGAAATACAGTGTTGCAGAGTAAAGACAAATACTTATTGGAAAAACTTTATGAGAACAAATAACGCATCGTACAAAATTAGCTTGTATCTCCTAAACAACACATTGTAACTCGAAAAGATTTGGTGTGGCGTGTACGTCTAAACGTGAAGCCTCAAAAGAGAACCCACAGGAGAATTTTTGTTCGTAAAATTTGTCAGAAATCCATGTTTTAAGGAAATCACTCATCGTGCGAAATTATCTTGTTTTTCCTAAACAACACGTTGTAACTCGAAAAGCTTTGATGTTGCGTGTATGTCTAAGCGTGTAGCCTCAAAAGAGAACGCACAGGAGAGTTTTCTCTCGAAAGAACATGTAAGAATACCACATTATAAGGAAATACAGTTTTGCAGAGTAAAGACAAATACATATGTATTTGAAACACTCTATGAGAAGAAATAACGCATCATAAAAAATTAGTTTGTATCTCCTAAACAACACGTTGTAACTCGAAAAGATTTGGTGTGGCATGTACGTCTAAACGTGTAGCCTCAAAAGAGAACCCACAGGAGAATTTTCTTTCGTCAAAATTTGTCAGAAAACCACTTATTAAGGAAATCCCGCATCATGCGAAACTATCTTGTTTTTCCTAAACAACACATTGTAACTCGAAAATCTTTGGTGTTGCGTGTATGTCTAAGCATGTAGCCTCCAAAGAGAACGCACAGGAGAGATTTCTCTCGAACGAGTATGTAAGAATACCACGTTATAAGGAAATACATTGTGGCAAATTAAAGATAAATACATTCCTTTTGGAAACACTTAAACTTTACAAGAAGATATAAAGCATCGTAAAAAATTAGCTTGTATCTCCTAAACAACACGTTGTAACTCGAAATCATTTGGTGTGGCGTGTACGTCTAAACATTTAGCCTCAAATGAAAACCCACAGGAGAATTTTATTTCCTCAAAATTTGTCAGAAAACCACGTTTTAAGGAATTCCCGCATCATGAGAAATTATCTTGTTTTTCCTAAACAACACGTTCTAACTCGAAATGCTTTGGTGTTGCGTGTATATCTAAGCGTGTAGCCTCAAAAGAGAATGCACAGGAGAGTTTTCTCTCGAAAGAATATGTACAAATACCATGTTATAAGGAAATACAGTGTTGTAGAGTAAAGACAAATACGTACATATTGGAAACACTTTAGGAGAAGAAATAACGCATCGTACAAAATTAGCTTGTATCTCCTAAACAACACGTTGTAACTCGAAAAGATTTGGTGTGGCGTATACGTCTAAACATGTAGCCTCAAAAGAGAACCCACAGGAGAATTTTCTTTCGTCAAAATATGTCAGAAAACCACGTTTTAAGGAAATCCCGCATTGTGCGCAATTATCTTGTTTTTCATAAACAAAACATTGTAACTCAAAAAGCTTTGGTGTTGGGTGTATATGTAAGCGTGTACCCTCAAAAGAGAATGCACAGGAGAGTTTTCTCTCGAAAGAATATGTAAGAATACCACGTTAAAAGGAAATATATTGCTAAAGAGTAAAGACAAATACATACGTATTGGAAACATATTATGAGAAGAAATAATGCATGGTACAAAATTTGCTTGTATCTCCTAAACAACACGTGGTAACTCAAAAAGATTTGGTGTGGCGTGCACGTCTAAATGTGTAGCCTCAAAAGAGAACCCACAGGAGAATTTTCTTACGTCAAAATTTGTCAGAAAACCACTTTTTAAGGAAATCCCGCATCGTGGGAAATTATCTTGTTTTTCCTAATCAACATGTTGTAACTCTAAAAGCTTTGGTGGTGCGTGTATGTCTAAGCGTGTAGCCTCCAAAGAGAACGCAAGGGATAGTTTTCTCTCGAAAGAATATGTAAGAATACCACGTTATAAGGAAATACAGTGTTGCAGAGTGTAGACAAATATGTACTTATTGGAAACACTTTACGAAAAGAAATAACACATCATGCAAACTTAGCTTGTATCTCCTAAACAACACGTTGTAACTCGAAAAGATTTGGTGTGGCATGAACGACTAAACGTGTACCCTCAAAGGAGAACCCACAGGAGAGTTTTCTTTCATCAAAATTTGTCAGAAAACCACGTTTTAAGGAAATCCTGCATCCTGCGAAATTATCTTGTTTTTCCTAAACAACATGTTGTAACTCGAAAAGCTTTGGTGTTGCTTATATGTCTAAGCGTGTAGCCTCAAAAGAGAACGCACAGGAGAGTTTTCTCCCGAAAGAATATGTAGGAATACCACGTTATAAGGAAATACAGTGTTGCAGAGTAAAGACAAATAAATACTTATTGGAAACACTTATACTTTACGAGAAGAAATAAAACATAGTAAAAAATTAGCTTGTATATCCTAAACAACACGTTATAACTCGAAAGGATTTGGTGTTGCGTGTATGTCTAAGCATGTAGCCTCAAAAGAGAATGCACAGGAGAGTTTTCTCTCGAAAGAATATGTAAGAATACCAAGTTATAAGGAAACATATGCTGCAGAGTAAAGACAAATACATACGTTTTGGAAACACATTATGAGAAGAAATAACGCATGGTACAAAATTAGCTTGTATCTCCCAAACAACACGTGGTTACTCAAAAAGATTTGGTGTGGCTTGTACATCTAAACGTGTAGCCTCAAAAGAGAACCCACAGGAGAATTTTCTTACGTCAAAATTTGTCAGAAAACCACGTTTTAAGGAAATCCCGCATCGTGCGAAATTATCTTGTTTTTCCTAATCAACACGTTGTAACTCGAAAAGCTTTGGTGGTGCGTGTATGTCTAAGCGTGTAGCCTCCAAAGAGAACGCACAGGATAATTTTCTCTCGAAAGAATATGTAAGAATACCACGTTATAAGGAAATACAGTGTTGCAGAGTATAGACAAATATGTACTTATTGGAAACACTTTAGGAGAAGAAATAATGCATCATGTAAAATTAGCTTGTATCTCCTAAACAACACGTTGTAACTCGACAAGATTTGGTGTGGCGTGTATGTCTAAACGTGTAGCCTCAAAAGAGATCCCACAGGAGAGTTTTCTTTCATCAAAATTTGTCAGAAAACCACGTTTTAAGGAAATACCGCATCGTGCGAAATTATCTTGTTTATCCTAAACAACATGTTGTAACTCGAAAAGTTTGGTGGTGCGTGTATGTCTAAGCGTGTAGCCTCCAAAGAGAACGCACAGGAGAGTTTTCTCTCGAAAGAATATGTAAGAATACCACGTTATAAGGAAATACAGTGTTGCAGAGTAAAGACAAATACATACTTATTGGAAACACTTAAGCTTTACGAGAAGAAATAACACATAGTACAAAATTAGCTTGTATATCCTAAACAACACGTTATAACTCGAAAGGATTTGGTGTGGCGTGTACGTCTAAACGTGTAGCCTCAAAAGAGAACCCACAGGAGAATTTTCTTTCGTCAAAATTTGTCAGAAAACCACGTTTTAAGGAAATCCCGCATCATGCGAAATTATCTTGTTTTTCTTAAACAACACGTTGTAACTCGAAAAGCTTTGGTGTTGGGTGAATGTCTAAGCGTGTAGCCTCCAAAGAGAACGCACAGGAGAGTTTTCTCTCGAAAGAATATGTAAGAATATCACGTTATAAGGTAATACAGTGTGGCAGAGTAGAGGCAAGTACATATGTATTGGAAACACTTTAAATTATGAGAAGAAATAATTCATCGTTAAAAAATTAGCTTGTATCTCCTAAACAACAAGTTGTAACTCAAAAAGATTTGGTGTGGCGTGTACGTCTAAACGTGTAGCCTCAAAAGAGAATGCACAGGGGAGTTTTCTCCCGAAAGAATATGTAGGAATACCACGTTATAAGGAAATACAGTGTTGCAGACTAAAGACAAATACATACTTATTGGAAACAGTTAAGCTTTACGAGAAGAAATAACACATAGTACAAAATTAGCTTGTATATCCTAAACAACAGGTTATAACTCGATAGTATTTGGTGTGGCGTGTAATTCTAAACGTGTAGCCTCAAAAGAGAACGCACAGGAGAATTTTCTTTCGTCAACACTTTTCAGAAAACCACGTTTTAAGGGAATCCCGCATCATGTGAAATTATCTTGTTTTTCCTAAACAACACGTTGTAACTCGAAAAGCTTTTGTGTTGCATGAATGTCTAAGCGTGTAGCCTCCAAAGAGAACGCACAGGAGAGTTTTCTCTCGAAAGAATATGTAAGAATACCACGTTATAAAGAAATACAGTGTGGCAGAGTAAAGAAAATACGTATGTAATGGGAGCACTTTATGAGAGAAATAACGCATCATGCAAAACTAACTTGTATGTCCTAAACAACACGTTGTAACTCGAAAAGATTTGGTGTGGCGTGTACATCTAAAAGTGTAGCCTCAAAAGAGAACCCACAGGAGAGTTTTCTTTCGTCAAAATTTGTTAGAAAACCACGTTTTAAGGAAATCCCTCATCCTGTGAAATTATCTTGTTTTTCCTAATCAACACGTTGTAACTCGAAAATCTTTGGTGGTGCATTATGTCTAAGCGTGTAGCCTCCAAAGAGAATGCACAGGATGGTTTTCTCTCGAAAGAATATGTAAGAATATCACGTTATAAGGAAATACAGTGTTCCAAATTTTAGACAAATATGTACTTATTGGAAACACTTTAGGAGAAGAAATAACGCATCATGCAAAATTAGCTTGTATCTTCTAAACAACACGTTGTAACTCGACAAGATTTGTTGTGGCGTGTATGTCTAAACGTGTAGCCTCAAAAGTGAACCCACAGGAGAGTTTTCTTTCGTCAAAATTTGTCAGAAAACCACGTTTTAAGGAAATACCGCATCGTGCGAAATTATCTTGTTTTTCCTAAACAACATGTAACTCGAAAAGCTTTGGTGGTGCGTGTATGTCTTAGCATGTAGCCTCAAAAGAGAACGCACAGGAGAGTTTTCTTCCGAAAGTATATGTAGGAATACCACGTTATAAGGAAATACAGTGTTGCAGAGTAAAGACAAATGCATACTTATTGGAAACACTTAAGCTTACGAGAAGAAATAACACATAGTAAAACTTAGTTTGTATACCCTAAACAACACGTTATAACTCGAAAGGATTTGGTGTGGCGTGTACGTCTAAACGTGTAGCCTCAAAAGAGAACCCACAGGAGAATTTTCTTTCATCAAAATTTGTCAGAAAACCACGTTTTAAGGAAATCCCGCATCATGCGAAATTATCTTGTTTTTCCTAAAAAACACGTTGTAACTCGAAAAGCTTTGGTGTTGCGTATATGTCTAAGCGTGTAGCCTCCAAAGAGAACGCACAGGAGAGTTTACTCTCAAAAGAATATGTAAGAATACCACGTTATAAGGAAATACAGTGTTGCAGAGTAGAGGCAAATATATACATATTGGAACACTTAAACTTTACGAGAAGAAATAATTCATCGTTAAAAAATTAGCTTGTATCTCCTAAACAACAAGTTGTAACTCAAAAAGATTTGGTGTGGCGTGTACGTCTAAACGTGTAGCCTCAAAAGAGAATGCACGGGAGAGTTTTCTCCCGAAAGAAAAGTAGGAATACTAAGTTATAAGGAAATACAGTGTTGCAGAGTAAAGACAAATACATACATATTGGAAAAACTTAAGCTTTACGAGAAGAAATAACACATAGTACAAAATTA
This sequence comes from Apodemus sylvaticus, assembly GCF_947179515.1. Taxonomy (NCBI): domain Eukaryota; kingdom Metazoa; phylum Chordata; class Mammalia; order Rodentia; family Muridae; genus Apodemus; species Apodemus sylvaticus. The sequence goes on from NW_026263195.1 coordinate 1,974,643, forward strand.
GCTTGAATATCCTAAACAACACGTTAGAACTCAAAAGGATTTGGTGTGGCGTGTACGTCTAAACGTGAATCCTCAAAAGAGAACCCACAGGAGAATTTTCTTTCGTCAAATTTGTCAGAAAACCACGTTTTAAGGAAATCCCGCATCATGCGAAATTATCTTGTTTTTCCTAAACAACACGTTGTACCTCGAAAAGCTTTCGTGTTGCGTGAATGTCTAAGTGTGTAGCCTCCAAAAAGAACGCACAGGAGAGTTTTCTCTGGAAAGAATATGTAAGAATACCACGTTATAAGGAAATACAGCGTTGCAGAGTAGAGGCAAATACATACGTATTGGAAACAGTTAAACTTTACGAGAAGAAATAATTCATTGTAAAAAAATTAGCTTGTATCTCCTAAACAACAAGTTGCAACTCAAAAAGATTTGGTGTGGCGTGTACGTCTAAACGTTTAGCCTCAAAAGAGAACCCACAGGAGAATTTTCTTTCGTCAAAATTTGTCAGAAAACCACATTTTAAGAAATCCCGCATCGTGAGAAATTATCTTGTTCTTCCTAAACAACACGTTGTAACTCGAAAAGCTTTGCTGTTGCATGTATGTCTCAGCGTGTAGCCTCAAATGAGAACGCACAGGAGAGTTTTCTCTCGAAAAAATATGTAAGAATACCACGTTATAAGGAAATACAGTGTTGCAGAGTAAAGACAAATACTTATTGGAAAAACTTTATGAGAAGAAATAACGCATCGTACAAAATTAGCTTGTATCTCCTAAACAACACATTGTAACTCGAAAAGATTTGGTGTGGCGTGTACGTCTAAACGTGTAGCCTCAAAAGAGAACCCACAGGAGAATTTTTGTTCATAAAATTTGTCAGAAATCCATGTTTTAAGGAAATCACTCATCGTGCGAAATTATCTTGTTTTTCCTAAACAACACGTTGTAACTAGAAAAGCTTTGATGTTGCGTGTATGTCTAAGCGTGTAGCCTCAAAAGAGAATGCACAGGAGAGTTTTCTCTCGAAAGAACATGTAAGAATACCACATTATAAGGAAATACAGCTTTGCAGAGTAAAGACAAATACATATGTATTTGAAACACTCTATGAGAAGAAATAAAGCATCGTAAAAAATTAGTTTCTATCTCCTAAACAACACGTTGTAACTCGAAAAGATTTGGTGTGGCATGTACGTCTAAACGTGTAGCCTCAAAAGAGAACACACAGGAGAATTTTCTTTCATCAAAATTTGTCAGAAAACCACTTATTAAGGAAATCCCGCATCATGCGAAACTATCTTGTTTTTCCTAAACAACACATTGTAACTCGAAAATCTTTGGTGTTGCGTGTATGTCTAAGCATGTAGCCTCAAAAGAGAACGCACAGGAGAGATTTCTCTCAAACGAGTATGTAAGAATACCACGTTATAAGGAAATACATTGTGGCAAATTAAAGATAAATACATTCCTTTTGGAAACACTTAAACTTTACAAGAAGATATAAAGCATCGTAAAAAATTAGCTTGTATCTCCTAAAGAACACGTTGTAACTCGAAAACATTTGGTGTGGTGTGTACGTCTAAACGTTTAGCCACAAATGAAAACCCACAGGAGAATTTTATTTCCTCAAAATTTGTCAGAAAACCACGTTTTAAGGAATTCCCGCATCATGAGAAATTATCTTGTTTTTCCTAAACAACACGTTCTAACTCGAAATGCTTTGGTGTTCTGTGTATGTCTAAGCGTGTAGCCTCCAAAGAGAATGCACAGGATAGTTTTCTCTCCAAAGAATATGTAAGAATACCACGTTATAAGGAAATACAGTGTTGCATAATTTAGACAAATATGTACTTATTGGAAACACTTTAGGAGAAGAAATAACGCATCATGCAAAATTAGCTTGTATCTCTGAAACAACACGTTGTAACTCGACAAGATTTGGTGTGGCGTGTATGTCTAAACGTGTAGCCTCAAAAGAGAACCCACAGGAGAGTTTTCTTTCGTCAAAATTTGTCAGAAAACCACGTTTTAAGGAAATACCGCATCGTGCGAAATTATCTTGTTTTTCCTAAACAACATGTAACTCGAAAAGCTTTGGTGGTGCGTATATGTCTAAGCGTGTAGCCTCAAAAGAGAACGCACAGGAGAGTTTTCTTCCGAAAGAATGTGTGGGAATACCACGTTATAAGGAAATACAGTGTTGCAGAGTAAAGACAAATGCATACGTATTGGAAACACTTAAGCTTTACGAGAAGAAATAACACATAGTAAAAATTAGTTTGTATACCCTAAACAACACGTTATAACTCGAAAGGATTTGGTGTGGCGTGTATGTCTAAACGTGTAGCCTCAAAAGAGAACCCACAGGAGAATTTTCTTTCATCAAAATTTGTCAGAAAACCACGTTTTAAGGAAATCCCGCATCATGCGAAATTATCTTGTTTTTCCTAAAAAACACGTTGTAACTCGAAAAGCTTTGGTGTTGCGTATATGTCTAAGCGTGTAGCCTCCAAAGAGAACGCACAGGAGATTTTCTCTCGAAAGAATATGTAAGAATACCACGTTATAAGGAAATACAGTGTTGCAGAGTAGAGGCAAATATATACATATTGGAAACACTTAAACTTTACGAGAAGAAATAATTCATCGTTAAAAAATTAGCTTGTATCTCCTAAACAACACGTTGTAACTCAAAAAGATTTGGTGTGGCGTGTACGTCTAAACGTGTAGCCTCAAAAGAGAACGCACGGGAGAGTTTTCTCCCGAAAGAAAAGTAGGAATACTACGTTATAAGGAAATACAGTTTTGCAGAGTAAAGACAAATACATACATATTGGAAACACTTAAGCTTTACGAGAAGAAATAACACATAGTACAAAATTAGCTTGTATATCCTAAACAACACGTTAGAACTCAAAAGGATTTGGTGTGGCGTGTACGTCTAAACGTGAATCCTCAAAAGAGAACCCACAGGAGAATTTTCTTTCGTCAAATTTGTCAGAAAACCACGTTTTAAGGAAATCCCGCATCATGCGAAATTATCTTGTTTTTCCTAAACAACACGTTGTACCTCGAAAAGCTTTCGTGTTGCGTGAATGTCTAAGTGTGTAGCCTCCAAAAAGAACGCACAGGAGAGTTTTCTCTCGAAAGAATATGTAAGAATACCACGTTATAAGGAAATACAGTGTTGCAGAGTAGAGGCAAATGCATACGTATTGGAAACACTTAAACTTTACGAGAAGAAATAATTCATTGTAAAAAAATTAGCTTGTATCTCCTAAACAACAAGTTTCAACTCAAAAAGATTTGGTGTGGTGTGTACGTCTAAACGTTTAGCCTCAAAAGAGAACCCACAGGAGAATTTTCTTCGTCAAAATTTGTCAGAAAACCACGTTTTAAGGAAATCCCGCATCGTGAGAAATTATCTTGTTCTTCCTAAACAACACGTTGTAACTCGAAAAGCTTTGCTGTTGCGTGTATGTCTCAGCGTGTAGCCTCAAATGAGAACGCACAGGAGAGTTTTCTCTCGAAAAAATATGTAAGAATACCACGTTATAAGGAAATACAGTGTTGCAGAGTAAAGACAAATACTTATTGGAAAAACTTTATGAGAAGAAATAACGCATCATACAAAATTAGCTTGTATCTCCTAAACAACACATTGTAACTCGAAAAGATTTGGTGTGGCGTGTACGTCTAAACGTGTAGCCTCAAAAGAGAACCCACAGGAGAATTTTTGTTCGTAAAATTTGTCAGAAATCCATGTTTTAAGGAAATCACTCATCGTGCGAAATTATCTTGTTTTTCCTAAACAACACTTTGTAACTCGAAAAGCTTTGATGTTGCGTGTATGTGTAAGCGTGTAGCCTCAAAAGAGAACGCACAGGAGAGTTTTCTCTCGAAAGAACATGTAAGAATACCACATTATAAGGAAATACAGTTTTGCAGAGTAAAGACAAATACATATGTTTGAAACACTCTATTAGAAGAAATTACGCATCGTAAAAAATTAGTTTGTATCTCCTAAACAACACGTTGTAACTCGAAAACATTTGGTGTGGCATGTAAGTCTAAATGTGTAGTCTCAAAAGAGAACCCACAGGAGAATTTTCTTTCGTCAAAATTTGTCAGAAAACCACTTATTAAGGAAATCCCGCATCATGCGAAACTATCTTGTTTTTCCTAAACAACACATTGTAACTCGAAAATCTTTGGTGTTGCGTGTATGTCTAAGCATGTAGCCTCAAAAGAGAACGCACAGGAGAGATTTCTCTCGAACGAGTATGTAAGAATACCACGTTATAAGGAAATTCATTGTGGCAAATTAAAGATAAATACATTCCTTTTGGAAACACTTAAACTTTACAAGAAGATATAAAGCATCGTAAAAAATTAGCTTGTATCTCCTAAAGAACACGTTGTAACTCGAAAACATTTGGTGTGGCGTGTACGTCTAAACGTTTAGCCTCAAATGAAAACCCACAGGAGAATTTTATTTCCTCAAAATTTGTCAGAAAACCACGTTTTAAGGAATTCCCGCATCATGAGAAATTATCTTGTTTTTCCTAAACAACACGTTCTAACTCGAAATGCTTTGGTGTTGCGTGTATGTCTAAGCGTGTAGCCTCAAAAGAGAATGCACCGGAGAGTTTTCTCTCGAAAGAATATGTACGAATACCATGTTATAAGGAAATACATTGTTGTAGAGTAAAGACAAATACGTACATATTGGAAACACTTTAGGAGAAGAAATAACGCATCGTACAAAATTAGCTTGTATCTCCTAAACAACACGTTGTAACTCGAAAAGATTTGGTGCGGCGTATACGTCTAAACATGTAGCCTCAAAAGAGAACCCACAGGAGAATTTTCTTTCGTCAAAATTTGTCAGAAAACCACGTTTTAAAGAAATCCAGCATTGTGCGCAATTATCTTGTTTTTCATAAACAAAACATTGTAACTCGAAAAGCTTTGGTGTTGGGTGTATGTCTAAGCGTGTAGCCTCAGAAGAGAATGCACAGGAGAGTTTTCTCTCGAAAGAATATGTAAGAATACCACGTTATAAGGAAATATATTGCTGCAGAGTAAAGACAAATACATACGTATTGGAAACATATTATGAGAAGAAATAATGCATGGTACAAAATTTGCTTGTATCTCCTAAACAACACGTGGTAACTCAAAAATATTTGGTGTGGCGTGCACGTCTAAATGTGTAGCTTCAAAAGAGAACCCACAGGAGAATTTTCTTACGTCAAAATTTGTCAGAAAACCACTTTTAAAGGAAATCCCGCATCGTGGGAAATTATCTTGTTTTTCCTAATCAACACGTTGTAACTCGAAAAGTTTTGGTGGTGCGTGTATGTCTAAGCATGTAGCCTCCAAAGAGTACGCAAGGCATAGTTTTCTCTCGAAAGAATATGTAAGAATACCACGTTATAAGGAAATACAGTGTTGCAGATTGTAGACAAATATGTACTTATTGGAAACACTTTACGAAAAGAAATAACACATCATGCAAACTTAGCTTGTATCTCCTAAACAACACGTTGTAATTCGAAAAGATTTGGTGTGGCGTGAACGACTAAACGTGTACCCTCAAAGGAGAACCCACAGGAGAGTTTTCTTTCATCAAAATTTGTCAGAAAACCACGTTTTAAGGAAATCCTGCATCCTGCGAAATTATCTTGTTTTTCCTAAACAACATGTTGTAACTCGAAAAGCTTTGGTGTTGCGTATATGTCTAAGCATGTAGCCTCAAAAGAGAACGCACAGGAGAGTTTTCTCCCGAAAGAATATGTAGGAATACCATGTTATAAGGAAATACAGTGTTGCAGAGTAAAGACAAATAAATACTTATTGGAAACACTTAAACTTTACGAGAAGAAATAAAACATAGATTAAAAATTCAGGAGACAGCAGGTGTTGGAGAGGGTGCGGAGAAAGAGGAACACTCCTCCACTGCTGGTGGGGTTGCAAATTGGTACAACCACTCTGGAAAGCAGTCTGGCGGTTCCTCCGAAAACTGGGCACCTCACTTCCAGAAGATCCTGCTATACCACTCCTGGGCATATACCCAGAGGATTCCCCACCATGGAATAAGGATTCATGCTCTACTATGTTCATAGCAGCCCTATTTATAATTGCCAGATGCTGGAAAGAACCCAAGTATCCCTCAACAGAAGAGTGGATACAAAAAATGTGGTATATCTACACAATGGAGTACTATTCAGCCATTAGAAACAATGAATTCATGAAATTCTTAGGCAAATGGATGGAGCTAGAGAACATCATACTAAGTGAGGTAACCCAGACTCAAAAGGCGAATCATGGTATGCACTAACTAATAAGTGGTTATTAACCTAGAAAACTGGAATACCCAAAACATAATCCACACATCAAATGAGATACAAGAAGAAAGCAGGAGTGGTCCCTGCTTCTGGAAAGACTCAGTGAAACAGTATTTGGCAAAACCAGAACGGGGAACTGGGAAGGGGTGGGAGGGAGGACAGGGGAAGAGAAGGGGGCTTACGGGACTTTCGGGGAGTGGGGGGGGCTAAAAAAGGGGAACTCATTTGAAATGTAAATAAATTATATCGAATAAAAAAAAGAATGAAAAAAAAAGAAATAAAACAATACAAAATTAGCTTGTATATCCTAAACAACACGTTATAACTCAAAAGGATTTGGTGTTGCGTGTATGTCTAAGCATGTAGCCTCAAAAGAGAATGCACAGGAGAGTTTTCTCTCAAAAGAATATGTAAGAATACCACGTTATAAGGAAACATATTGCTGCAGAGAAAAGACAAATACATACGTTTTGGAAACACATTATGAGAAGAAATAACGCATGGTACAAAATTAACTTGCATCTCCGAAACAACACATGGTTACTCAAAAAGATTTGGTGTGGCTTGTACATCTAAACGTGTAGCCTCAAAAGAGAACCCACAGGAGAATTTTCTTACGTCAAAATTTGTCTGAAAACCACGTTTTAAGGAAATCCCGCATCGTGCGAAATTATCTTGTTTTTCCTAATGAACACGTTGTAACTCGAAAAGCTTTGGTGGTGCGTGTATGTCTAAGCGTGTAGCCTCCAAAGAGAATGCACAGGATAGTTTTCTCTCAAAAGAATATGTAAGAATACCACGTTATAAGGAAATACAGTGTTGCAGAGTATAGACAAATATGTACTTATTGGAAACACTTTAGGAGAAGAAATAACGCATCATGTAAAATTAGCTTGTATCTCCTAAACAACACGTTGTAACTCGACAAGATTTGGTGTGGCATGTATGTCTAAACGTGTAGCCTCAAAAGAGAACCCACAGGAGAGTTTTCTTTCATCAAAATTTGTCAGAAAACCACGTTTTAAGGAAATACCGCATCGTGCGAAATTATCTTGTTTATCCTAAACAACATGTTGTAACTCGAAAAGCTTTGGTGGTGCGTGTATGTCTAAGCGTGTAGCCTCCAAAGATAACGCACAGGAGAGTTTTCTCTCGAAAGAATATGTAGGAATACCACGTTATAAGGAAATACAGTGTTGCAGAGTAAAGACAAATACATACTTATTGGAAACACTTAAGCTTTACGAGAAGAAATAACACATAGTACAAAATTAGCTTGTATATCCTAAACAACACGTTACAACTCGAAAGGATTTGGTGTGGCGTGTACGTCTAAACGTGTAGCCTCAAAAGAGAACCCACAGGAGAATTTTCTTTTGTCAAAATTTGTCAGAAAACCATGTTTTAAGGAAATCCCGCATCATGCAAAATTATCTTGTTTTTCCTAAACAACACGTTGTAACTCGAAAAGCTTTGGTGTTGGGTGAATGTCTAAGCGTGTAGCCTCCAAAGAAAACGCACAGGAGAGTTTTCTCTCGAAAGAATATGTAAGAATATCACGTTATAAGGAAATACAGTGTGGCAGAGTATAGACAAATTTGTATTTATTGGAAACACTTTAGGAGAAGAAATAACGCATCATGTAAAATTAGCTTGTATCTCCTAAACAACACGTTGCAACTCGACAAGATTTGGTGTGGCGTGTATGTCTAAAGGTGTAGCCTCAAAAGAGAACCCACAGGAGAGTTTTCTTTCGTCAAAATTTGTCAGAAAACCACGTTTTAAGGAAATACCGCATCGCGCGAAACTATCTTGTTTTTCCTAACAACATGTTGCAACTCGAAAAGCTTTGGTGGTGCATGTATGTCTAAGCGTGTAGCCTCAAAAGAGAACGCACAGGAGAGTTTTCTTCTGAAAGAATATGTAGGAATACCACGTTATAAGGAAATACAGTGTTGCAGAGTAAAGACAAATACATACTTATTGGAAACACTTAAGCTTTACGAGAAGAAATAACACATAGTACAAAATTAGCTTGTATATCCTAAACAACACGTTATATCTCGAAAGGATTTGGTGTGGCGTGTACGTCTAAACGTGCAGCCTCAAAAGAGAACCCACAGGAGAATTTTCTTTCATCAAAATTTGTCAGAAAACCACGTTTTAAGGAAATCCCGCATCATGCGAAATTATCTTGTTTTTCCTAAACAACACGTTGTAACTCGAAAAGCTTTGGTGTTGCGTGAATGTCTAAGTGTGTAGCCTCCAAAGAGAACGCACAGGAAAGTTTTCTCTCGAAAGAATATGTAAGAATATCACGTTATAAGGAAATACAGTGTTGCAGAGTAGAGGCAAATACATACGTATTGGAAACACTTAAACTTTACGTGAAGAAATAATTCATCTTAAAAAAAATTAGCTTGTATCTCCTAAACAACAAGTTGTAACTCAAAAAGATTTGGTGTGGCGTGTACGTCTAAATGTGTAGCCTCAAAAGAGAACGCACAGGAGAGTTTTCTCTCGAAAGAATATTTAAGAATACAACGCTTTAAGGAAATACAGTGTTGCAGAGTAGAGGCAAATACATACGTATTGTAAACACTTAAACTTTACGAGAAGAAATAATTCATTGTAAAAAAATTAGCTTGTATCTCCTAAACAACAAGTTGCAACTCAAAGAGATTTGGTGTGGCGTGTACCTCTAAACGTTTAGCCTCAAAAGAGAACCGACAGGAGAATTTTCTTTCGTCAAAATTTGTCAGAAAACCACGTTTTAAGGAAATCCCGCATCGTGAGAAATTATCTTGTTCTTCCTAAACAACACGTAACTCGAAAAGCTTTGCTGTTGCGTGTATGTCTCAGCGTGTAGCCTCAAATGAGAACGCACAGGAGAGTTTTCTCTCGAAAAAATATGTAAGAGTACCATGTTATAAGGAAATACAGTGTTGCAGAGTAAAGACAAATACTTACTTATTGGAAAAACTTTATGAGAGGAAAGAACGCCTCGTACAAAATTAGCTTGTATCTCCTAAACAACACATTGTAACTCGAAAAGATTTGGTGTGGCGTGTACGTCTAAACGTGTAGCCTCAAAAGAGAACCCACAGGAGAATTTTTGTTCGTAAAATTTGTCAGAAATCCATGTTTTAAGGAAATCACTCATCGTGCGAAATTATCTTGTTTTTCCTAAACAACACGTTGTAACTCGAAAAGCTTTGATGTTGCGTGTATGTCTAAGCGTGTAGCCTCAAAAGAGAACGCACAGGAGAGTTTTCTCTCGAAAGAACATGAAAGAATACCACATTATAAGGAAATACAGTTTTGCAGAGTAAAGACAAATACGTATGTATTTGAAACACTCTATGAGAAGAAATAACGCATCGTAAAAAATTAGTTTGTATCTCCTAAACAACACGTCGTAACTCGAAAAGATTTGGTATGGCATGTACGTCTAAACGTGTAGCCTCTAAAGAGAACCCACAGGAGAATTTTCTTTCATCAAAATTTGTCAGAAAACCACTTATTAAGGAAATCCCGCATCATGCGAAACTATCTTGTTTTTCCTAAACAACACATTGTAACTCGAAAATCTTTGGTGTTGCGTGTATGTCTAAGCATGTAGCCTCAAAAGAGAACGCACAGGAGAGATTTCTCTCGAACGAGTATGTAAGAATACCACGTTATAAGGAAATACATTGTGGCAAATTAAAGATAAATACGTTCCTTTTGGAAACACTTAAACTTTACAAGAAGATATAAAGCATCGTAAAAAATTAGCTTGTATCTCCTAAAGAACACGTTGTAACTCGAAAACATTTGGTGTGGCGTGTACGTCTAAACGTTTAGCCTCAAATGAAAACCCACAGGAGAATTTTATTTCCTCAAAATTTGTCAGAAAACCACGTTTTAAGGAATTCCCGCATCGTGCGAAATTATCTTGTTTTTCCTAAACAACACGTTCTAACTCGAAATGCTTTGGTGTTGCGTGTATGTCTAAGCGTGTAGCCTCAAAAGAGAATGCACAGGAGAGTTTTCTCTCGAAAGAATATGTACGAATACCATGTTATAAGGAAATACAGTGTTGTTGAGTAAAGACAAATACGTACGTATTGGAAACACTTTAGGAGAAGAAATAACGCATCGTACAAAATTAGCTTGTATCTCCTAAACAACACGTTGTAACTCGAAAAGATTTGGTGTGGCATGTACGTCTAAACATGTAGCCTCAAAAGAAAACCCACAGGAGAATTTTCTTTCGTCAAAATTTGTCAGAAAACCACGTTTTAAGGAAATCCCGCATTGTGCGCAATTATCTTGTTTTTCATAAACAAAACATTGTAACTCGAAAAGCTTTGGTGTTGGGTGTATGTGTAAGCGTGTAGCCTCAAAAGAGAATGCACAGGAGAGTTTTCTCTCGAAAGAATATGTAAGAATACCACGTTATAAGGAAATATATTGCTGCAGAGTAAAGACAATACATACGTATTGGAAACATATTATGAGAAGAAATAATGCATGGTACAAAATTTGCTTGTATCTCCTAAACAACACGTGGTAACTCAAAAATATTTGGTGTGGCGTGCACGTCTAAATGTGTAGCCTCAAAAGAGAACCCACAGGAGAATTTTCTTACGTCAAAATTTGTCAGAAAACCACATTTTAAGGAAATCCCGCATCGTGCGAAATTATCCTGTTTTTCCTAATCAACACGTTGTAACTCGAAAAGCTTTGGTGGTGCGTGTATGTCTAAGCGTGTAGCCTCCAAAGAGAACGCACAGGATAGTTTTCTCTCGAAAGAATATGTAAGAATACCACGTTATAAGGATATACAATGTTGCAGAGTATAGACAAATATGTACTTATTGGAAACACTTTAGGAGAAGAAATAACGCATCATGCAAAATTAGCTTGTATCTCCTAAACAACACGTTGCAACTCGAAAAGATTTGTTGTGGCGTGTACGACTAAACGTGTAGCCTCAAAGGAGAACCCACAGGAGGGTTTTCTTTCGTCAAACTTTGTCAGAAAACCACTTTTTAAGGAAATCCTGCATCGTGCGAAATTATCTTGTTTTTCCTAAACAACATGTTGTAACTCGAAAAGCTTTGATGTTGCATATATGTCTAAGGGTGTAGCCTCAAAAGAGAACGTACAGGAGAGTTTTCTCCTGAAAGAATATGTAGGAATACCACGTTATAAGGAAATGCAATGTTGCAGAGTAAAGACAAATACATACTTATTGGAAACACTTAAACTTTACGAGAAGAAATAAAACATAGTAAAAAATTAGCTTGTATATCCTAAACAACACGTTATAACTCGAAAGGATTTGGTGTTGCGTGTATGTCTAAGCATGTAGCCTCAAAAGAGAATGCACAGAAGAGTTTTCTCTCGAAAAAATATGTAAGAATACCACGTTATAAGGAAATATATTGCTGCAGAGTAAAGACAAATACGTACGTATTGGAAACACATTATGAGAAGAAATAACGCATGGTACAAAATTAGCTTGTATCTCCGAAACAACACGTGGTAACTCAAAAAGATTTGGTGTGGCGTGTACATCTAAATGTGTAGCCTCAAAAGAAAACCAACAGGAGAATTTTCTTACGTCAAAATTTGTCAGAAAACCACGTTTTAAGGAAATCCCGCATCGTGCGAAATTATCTTGTTTTTCCTAATCAACACGTTGTAACTTGAAAAGCTTTGGTGGTGCGTGTATGTCTAAGCGTGTAGCCTCCAAAGAGAACGCACAGGATAGTTTTCTCTCGAAAGAATATGTGAGAATACCACGTTATTAGGAAATACAGTGTTGCAGAGTATAGACAAATATGTACTTATTGGAAACACTTTAGGAGAAGAAATAACGCATCATGTAAAATTAGCTTGTATCTCCTAATCAACACGTTGTAACTCGAAAAGTTTGGTGTTGCGTGAATGTCTAAGCGTGTAGCCTCCAAAGAGAACGCACAGGAGAGTTTTCTCTCGAAAGAATATGTAAGAATACCACATTATAAGGAAATACAGTGTTGCAGAATAAAGGCAAATACATATGTATTGGAAACACTTAAACATTACGAGAAGAAATAACGCATCGTAAAAAAATTAGCTTGTATCTCCTAAACAACAAGTTGTAACTCAAAAAGATTTGGTGTGGCGTGTACGTCTAAACGTGTAGCCTCAAAAGAGAACCCACAGGACAATTTTCTTTCTTCAAAATTTGTCAGAAAACCACGTTTTATGGAAATCCCGCATCGTGAGAAATTATCTTGTTCTTCCTAAACAACACGTTGTAACTCGAAAAGCTTTGCTGTTGCTTGTATGTCTAAGCGTGTAGCCTCAAATGAGAATGCCCAGGAGAGTTTTCTCTCGAAAAAATATGTAAGAATACCATGTTATAAGGAAATACAGTGTTGCTGAGTAAAGACAAATACTTACTTATTGGAAAAACTTTACGAGAAGAAATAACGCATCGTACAAAATTAGCTTGTATCTCCTAACCAACACGTTGTAACTTAAAAAGATTTGGTGTGGCATGTACGTCTAAACGTGTAGTCTCAAAAGAGAACCCATAGGAGAATTTTCTTTGGTCAAAATTTGTCAGAAAACCACGTATTAAGGAAATTCCTAATCGTACGAAATTATCTTGTTTTTCCTATAACAACACGTTGTAACGCGAAAAGCTTTGGTGTTGCGTGTATGTCTAAGCGTGTAGCCTCAAAAGAGGACACACAGGAGAGTTTTCTCTCGAAAGAAGATATAAGAATACAACGTTATAAGGAAATACAGTGTTGCAGACTAAAGGCAAATACGTACGTATTGGAAACACTTTAGAGAAGAAATAACGCATCGTACAAAATTAGCTTCTAGTTCCTAAACAACACGTTGTAACTTACTTCTCTTAAAGAGTTTCCAATAGGTACGTATTTGTCTTTACTCTGCAACACTGTATTTCCTTATAACGTGGTATTCTTACATATTCTTTCGAGAGAAAACTCTCCTGTGCATTCTCTTTTGAGGCTACAAGCTTAGACATACACGCAACACCAAAGCTTTTCGAGTTACAATGTGTTGTTTAGGAAAAACAAGATAATTTCGCAGGATGCGAGATTTCCTTAAAACGTGGTTTCTGACAACTTTTGATGAAAGAAAGTTCTCCTGTGGGTTCTCTTTTGAGGCTACACGTTTAAACGTACACCTCACACCAAATCTTTTCGAGTTACAAGGTGTTGTTAGGAGATACACGCTAATTTTGTATGATGAGTTATTTCTTCTCGTAAAGTCTTTCCAATATGTACTTATTTGTCTTTACTCTGCAAAATTGTATTTCCTTATAACGTGGTATTCTTATATATTCTTTCGAGAGAAAACTCTCCTGTGCCTTCTCTTTTGAGGATCCACGCTTACCCATACACGCAACACCAAATCTTTTCGAGTTACAACATGTTGTTTGGGAAAAAGAAGATGATTTCGCATGATGCAGGATTTCCTTAAAACGAGGTTTTCTGAAAAATTTTGACGAAAGAAAATTCTCCTGTGGGTTCTCTTTTGAGGCTACACGTTTAGACGTACATGCCACACCAAATCTTTTCGAGTTACAACATGTTGTTTCGGAGATACAAGCATAATTTTGTAAGATGCGTTACTTCTTCTCGTAAAGTGTTTCCAATATGTAAGTACTTGTCTTTACTCTGCAACACTGTATTTCCTTATAACGTGGTATTCTTATATATTCTTTCAAGAGAAAACTATCCTGTGCGTTCCCTTTTTAGGCTACACACTTAGACATACAGGCCACACCAAAGCTTTTCGAGTTACAACGTGTTGTTTATGAAAAACAAGATAATTTCGCACGATGCGGGATTTCCTTAAAACGTAGTTTTCTGAAACATTTTGACGAAAGAAAATTCTTCAGTGGGTTCTCTTTTGAGGCTACACGTTTAGACGTACACGCCACACCAAATTCTTTCGATTTACCACGTGTTGTTTAGGAGATACAAGCTAATTGTGTATGATTCGTTATTTCTTCTCGTAAAGTGTTTCCAATAAGTACGTATTTGTCTTTACTCTGCAACACTGTATTTCCTTATAACATTGTATTCTTACATATTCTTTCAAGAGAAAACTCTTCTGTGCGTTCTCTTTAGAGGCCATACGCTTAGACATACACGCAACGCCAAAGCTTTTCGAGTTACAATGTGTTGTTTAGGAAAAACAAGATAATTTCACAGGATGCGAGATTTCCATAAAACGTGGTTTTCTGAAAAATTTTGACGAAACAAAGTTCTCCTGTGGGTTCTCTTTTGAGACTACACGTGTAGAGGTACGAGTCACACTAAATCTTTTCGAGTTACAACTTGTTGTTTAGGAGATACAAGCTAATTTTTTCGTTGCCTTATTTCTTCTCTTAAAGTGTTTCCAATAGTGTTTGTCTTTACTCTGCAACACAGTATTTCCTTATAACGTGGTATTCTTACATATTCTTTCGAGCGAAAACTCTCCTGTGTGCTCTCTTTTGAGGCTACAGGCTTAGACATACACGCAACACCAAAGCTTTTCGAGTTACAACGTGTTGTTTAGGAAAAACAAGATAATTTCGTACGATGCGAGATTTCCTTAAAACTTGGTTTCTGACAAATTTTGATGAAAGAAGATTCTCCTGTGGGTTCTCGTTTGAGGCTACACTTTTAGACTTACACGTCACACCAAATCTTTTCCAGTTACAACGTGTTGTTTAGGAGATACAAGCTAATTTTGTATGATGCGTTATTTCTTCTCGTAAAGTGTTTCCAATATGTACTTATTTGTCTTTACTCTGCAAATTTGTATTTCCTTATAACGTGATATACTTACATCTTCTTTCGAGAGAAAATTCTCCTGTGCCTTCTCTTTTGAGGCTACACGCTTACACATACACGCAACACAAAAGCTTTTCGAGTTACAACGTGTTGTTTAGGAAAAACAAGATAATTTCGTACGATGTGAGATTTCCTTAAAACGTGGTTTCTGACAAATTTTGATGAAAGAAGATTCTCCTGTCCGTTCTCGTTTGAGGCTACACTTTTAGACTTACAGGTCACACCAAATCTTTTCGAGTTACAACGTGTTGTTTAGGAGATACAAGCTAATTTTGTACGATGCGTTATTTCTTCTCGTAAAGTGTTTCCAATATGTACTTATTTGTCTTTACTCTGCAAAACTGTATTTCCTTATAACGTGATATTCTTACATATTCTTTCGAGAGAAAATTCTCCTGTGCCTTCTCTTTTGAGGCTACACGTTTACACATACACGCAACACCAAAGCTTTTCGAGTTACAACATGTTGTTTAGGAAAAAGAAGATGATTTCGCACGATGCGGCATTTCCTTAAAACGAGGTGTTCTGAAAAATTTTGAAGTAAGAAAATTCTCCTGTGGGTTCTCTTTTGAGGCTACACATTTAGACGTACATGCCACACCAAATCCTTTCGAGTTTCCACGTGTTGTTTAGGAGATACAAGCTAATTTTGTACGATGCGTTATTTCTTCTTGTAAAGTGTTTCCGATACGTACTTATTTGTCTTTACTCTGCAACACTGTATTTCCTTATAACGTGGTATTCTTACATATTATTTCGAGGGAAAACTCTCCTGTGCGTTCTCTTTTGAGGCTACACGCTTAGACAAACATGCAACGCCAAAGTTTTTCGAGTTACAATGTGTTGTTTAGGAAAAACAAGATAATTTGTCATGATGCGAGATTTCCATAAAACGTGGTTTTCTGACAAATTTTGACTAAAGAAAATTCTCCTGTGGGTTGTCTTTTGAGGCTACACGTTTAGATGTACACGCCACACCAAATCCTTTCGAGTTACCACGTGTTGTTTAGGAGATACAAGCTAATTTTGTATGATGCGTTATTTCTTCTCGTAAAGTGTTTCCAATATGTACGTATTTGTCTTTACTCTGCAACACTGTATTTCCTTATAACGTTGTATTCTTACATGTTCTTTCGAGAGAAAACTCTCCTGTGCATTCTCTTTAGAGGCTACATGCTCAGACATACACGCAACACCAAAGCTTTTCGAGTTACAACGTGTTGTTTAGGAAAAACAAGATAATTTTGCACGATGCGGGATTTCCTTAAACGTGGTTTTCTGACAAATTTTGAAGAAAGAAAGTTCTCCTGTGGGTTCTCTTTTGAGGCTAAACGTGTAGATATACGAGCCACACGAAATATTTTTGAGTTACAACGTGTTGTTTAGGAGATACAAGCAAATATTGTACAATGCGTTATTTCTTCTCATATAGTGTTTCCAATACGTACTTATTTGTCTTTACTCTGCAACACTGTATTTCCTTATAACGTGGTATTCTTACATATTCTTTCGAGGGAAAACAATCCTGTGCATTCTCTTTTGAGGTTACACGCTTAGACAAACACCCAACGCCAAAGCTTTTGGAGTTACAACGTGTTGTTTAGGAAAAACAAGATAATTTCGCACGATACGAGATTTCCATTAAACGTGGTTTTCTGAAAAATTTTGACGAAACAAAGTTCTCCTGTGGGTTCTCTATTGAGGCTGCACGTGTAGAGGTACGAGCGACACCAAATCTTTTCGAGTTACTACGTGTTGTTTAGGAGATACAAGCTAATTTTCTAGGATGCGATATTTCTTCTCTTAAAGTGTTTCCAATACGTACGTAGTTGTCTTTACTCTGCAACACTGTATTTCCTTATAACGTGGTATTCTTACATATTCTTTCGAGAGAAAACTCTCCTGTGCGTTCTCCTTTGAGGCTACACGCGTAGACATACACGCAACACCAAAGCTTTTCGAGTTACAACGTGTTGTTTAGGAAAAACACGATAATTTCGCACGATGCGAGACTTCCTTAAAACGTGGTTTCTGACAAATTTTGATGAAAGAAAATTCTCCTGTGGGTTCTCGTTTGAGGCTACACTTTTAGACGTACACGTCACAACAAATCTTTTTGAGTTACAATGTGTTGTTTAGGAGATACAAGATAATTTTGTAAGATGCGTTATTTCTTCTCGTAAAGTGTTTCCAATATGTACTTATTGGTCTTTACTCTGCAAAATTGTATTTCCTTATAATGTGGTATTCTTACATATTCTTTCGAGAGAATACTCTCCAGTGCCTTCTCTTTTGAGGCTCCACGCTTACACATACACGCAACACCATAGCTTTTCGAGTTACAACATGTTGTTTAGGAAAAAGAAGATGATTTCGCACGATGCGGGATTTCCTTAATACGTGGTTTTCTGAAAAATTTTGAATAAAGAAAATTCTCCTGTGGGTTCTCTTTTGAGGCTACACGTTTAGACGTACATGCCACACCAAATCCTTTCGAGTTACCACGTGTTGTTTAGGAGATACAAGCTAATTTTGTACGATGCATTATTTCTTCTCGTAAAGTGTTTCCAATACGTACTTATTTGTCTTTAATCTGCAACACTGTATTTCCTTATAACATAGTATTCTTACATATTATTTCGAGGGAAAACTCTCCTGTGCGTTCTCTTTTGAGGGGACACGCTTAGACAAACACGCAACGCCAAAGCTTTTCGAGTTACAATGTGTTGTTTAGGAAAAACAAGATAATTTAGCACGATGCGAGATTTCCATAAAATGTGGTTTTCTGAAAAATTTTGACGAAAGAAAGTTCTCCTGTGGGTTCTCTTTTGTGGCTACTCGTGTAGAGGTACGAGCCACACCAAATCTTTTCGAATTACAACGTGTTGTTTAGGAGATATAAGCTAATTTTTTACGATGCGTTAATTCTTCTCGTAAAGTGTTTCCAATAAGTACATATTTGTCTTTACACTGCAACATTATATTTCCTTATAACGTGGTATTCTTACATATTCCTTCGAGGGAAAACTATCCTGTGCGTTCCCTTTTGAGGCTACACACTTAGACATACAGGCAACACCAAAGCTTTTCGAGTTACAACGTGTTGTTTATGGAAAACAAGATAATTTTGCACGATGCGGGATTTCCTTAAAACGAGGTTTTCTGACAAATTTTGACGAAAGACAATTCTCCTGTGGCTTCTCTTTTGAGGCTACACGTTTAGACGTGCACGCCACACCAAATCCTTTCGAGTAACCACGTGTTGTTTAAGAGATACAAGCTAATTTTGTATGATGCGTTATTTCTTTTCGTAAAGTGGTTCCAATACGTATGTATTTGTCTTTACTCTGCAACAGTGTATTTCCTTATAACGTTGTATTCTTACATGTTCTTTCGAGAGAAAACTCTCCTGTGCATTCTCTTTAGAGGCTACATGCTCAGACATACACGCAACACCAAAGCTTTTCGAGTTACAACGTGTTGTTTATGAAAAACAAGATAATTTCGCACGATGCGGGATTTCCTTAAAACGTGGTGTTCTGACAAATTTTGACGAAAGAAAATTCTCCTGTGGGTACTCTCTTGACGCTACACGTTTAGAGGTACACGCCACACCAAATCCTATCGAGTTACTACGTGTTGTTTAGGAGATACAAGCTAATTTTGTACGATGCTTTATTTCTTCTCGTAAAGTGTTTCCAAACTTACGTATTTGTCTTTACTCTGCAACACTGTATTTCCTTATAATGTTGAATTCTTACATGTTCTTGCGAGAGAAAACTTTCCTGTGCATTCTCTTTAGAGGCTACATGCTCACACATACACGCAACACCAAAGCTTTTCGAGTTACAACGTGTTGTTTAGGAAAAACAAGATAATTTTGCACGATGCAGATATCCTTAAAACGTGGTTTTCTGACAAATTTTGACGAAAGAAAGTTCTCCTGTGCATTGTCTTTTGAGGCTACAGGTTTAGGCATACATGCCACACCAAATCTTTTTGAGTTACAACCTGTTGTTTAGGAGATACAAGCAAATTTTTTACGATGCGTTATTTCTTCTTGTAAAGTGTTTCCAATACATAAGTATTTGTCTTTACTCTACAACACTGTATTTCCTTATAACGTGGTATTCTTACATATTCTTTCAAGAGAAAACTCTCCTGTGAGTTCTCTTTTGATGCTACACGCTTAGACATACACGCAACACCAAAGCTTTTCGAGTTACAACGTGTTGTTTAGGAGATACAAGTTAATTTTGTACGATGCGTTATTTCTTCTCATAAAGTGTTTCCAATATGTACTTAATTGTCTTTACTCTGCAACACTGTATTTCCTTATAACGTGGTATTCTTACATATTCTTTCGAGGGAAAACTCTCCTGTGCATTCTCTTTTGGGCTACACGCTTAGACATACACGCAACGCCAAAGCTTTTCGAGTTACAACGTGTTGTTTAGGAAAAACAAGATAATTTCGCACGATGCGAGATTTCCATAAAACGTGGTTTTCTGAAAAAAATTTGACGAAAGAAAGTTCTCCTGTGGGTTCTCTTTTGAGGCTACACGTTGAGACAAACACGTCACACCAAATCTTTTCAAGTTACAACGTGTTGTTTAGGCGATACAAGCTAATTTTGTATGATGCGTTATTTCTTCTCATAAAGTGTTTCCAATAAGTACTTATTTGTCTTTACTCTGCAAAATTGTATTTCCTTATAACGTGGTATTCTTGCATATTCTTTCGAGAGAAAACTCTCCTGTGCTTTCTCTTTTGCGGCTCCACACTTACACATACACGCAACACCAAAGCTTTTCAAGTTACAACATGTAGTTTAGGAAAAAGAAGATGATTTCGCATGATGCGGGATTTCCTTAAAACGTCGTTTTCTGAAAAATTTTGACAAAAGAAAATTCTCCTGTGGGTTCTCTTTTGAGGCTACACATTTAGACGTACATGCCACACCAAATCTTGTCGAGTTACAACGTGTTGTTTAGGAGATACAAGCTAATTTTTTACGATGTGTTTATTCTTCTCGTAAAGTGTTTCCAACACATACGTATTTGTCTTTACTCTGCAACATTGTATATCCTTATAACGTGGTATTCTTACATATTCTTTTGATAGAAAACTATCCTGTGCGTTCCCTTTTGAGGCTACACACTTAGACATACAGGCAACATCAACGCTTTTCGAGTTACAACTTGTTGTTTATGAAAAACAAGATAATTTCCACGATGCGGGATTTCCTTAAAACGTGGTGTTCTGACAAATTTTGACGAAAGAAAATTCTCCTGTGGGTACTCTTTTGACGCTACACGTTTAGAGGTACACGCCACACCGAATCCTATCGAGTTACCACGTGTTGTTTAGGAGATACAAGCTAATTTTGTACGATGCTTTATTTCTTCTCGTAAAGTGTTTCCAAACTTACGTATTTGTCTTTACTCTGCAACATTGTATTTCCTTATAATGTTGAATTCTTACATGTTCTTGCGAGAGAAAACTTTCCTGTGCATTCTCTTTAGAGGCGACATGCTCACACATACACGCAACACCAAAGCTTTTCGAGTTACAACGTGTTGTTTAGGAAAAACAAGATAATTTTGCACGATGCAGATATCCTTAAAACATGGTTTTCTGACAAATTTTGACGAAAGAAAGTTCTCCTGTGCATTGTCTTTTGAGGCTACAGGTTTAGACGTACATGCCACACCAAATCTTTTTGAGTTACAACTTGTTGTTTAGGAGATGCAAGTTAATTTTGTACGATGCGTTATTTCTTCTCGTAAAGTGTTTCCAATACATAAGTATTTGTCTTTACTCTGCAACACTGTATTTCCTTATAACGTGGTATTCTTACATATTCTTTCGAGGGAAAACTCTCCTGTGCATTCTCTTTTGGGCTACACGCTTAGACATACATGCAACACCAAAGCTTTTCGAGTTACAACGTGTTGTTTAGGAAAAACAAGATAATTTCGCACGATGCGAGATTTCCATAAAACGTGGTTTTCTGAAAAAATTTGACGAAAGAAAGTTCTCCTGTGGGTTCTCTTTTTTTTTTTCTTTCTTTTTTTATTCGATATAATTTATTTACATTTCAAATGATTTCCCCTTTTCTAGCCCCACTCCCCGAAAGTCCCTTAAGTCCCCTTCTCTTTCCCTGTCCTCCCACCCACCCCTTCCCGTTTCCCTGTTCTGGTTTTGCCGAATACTGTTTCACTGAGTCTCTCCAGAACCAGGGGCCAGTCCTCCTTTCTCCTTGTACCTCATTTGATGTGTGGATTATCTTTCGGGTATTCCAGTTTTCTAGGTTAATAACCACCTATTAGTGAGTGCATACCATGATTCACCTTTTGAGTCTGGGTTACCTCACTTAGTATGATGCTCTCTAGCTCCATCCATTTGCCTAAGAATTTCATGAATTCATTGTTTCTAATGGCTGAATAGTAGTCCATTGTTTAGATATACCACATTTTTTGTATCCACTCTTCTGTTGAGGGATACCTGGATTCTTTCCAGCATCTGGCAATTATAAATAGGGCTGCTATGAACATAGTAGAACATGTATCCTTATTATATGGTGGGGAATCCTCTGGGTATATGCCCAGGAGTGGTATAGCAGGATCTTCTGGAAGTGAGGTGCCCAGTTTTCGGAGGAACCGCCAGACTGATTTCCAGAGTGGTTGTACCAATTTGCAGCCCCACCAGCAGTGGAGGAGTGTTCCTCTTTCTCCACACCCTCTCCAACACCTGCTGTCTCCTGAATTTTTAATCTTAGCCATTCTGACTGGTGTAAGATGAAATCTCAGGGTTGTTTTGATTTGCATTTCCCTAATGACTAATGAAGTTGAGCATTTTTTAAGATGCTTCTACGCCATCCGAAGTTCTTCAGGTGTGAATTCTTTGTTTAACTCTGTACACCATTTTTAATAGGATTGTTCGGTTTTCTGGAGTCTAACTTCTTGAGTTCTTTATATATATTGGATATTAGCCCTCTATCTGATGTAGGATTGGTGAAGATCTTTTCCCAATTTGTTGGTTGCCGATTTGTCCTCTTGATGGTGTCCTTTGTCTTACAGAAACTTTGTATCTTTATGAGGTCCCATTTGTCAATTCTTGCTCTTAGAGCTTACGCTATTGGTGTTCTGTTCAGAAACTTTCTCCCTGTACCGATGTCCTCAAGGGTCTTCCCCAGTTTCTTTTCTATTAGCTTCAGAGTGTCTGGCTTTATGTGGAGGTCCTTGATCCATTTGGATTTGAGCTTAGTACAAGGAGACAAGGATGGATCAAGTCGCATTCTTCTGCATGCTGACCTCCAGTTGAACCAGCACCATTTGTTGAAAAGGCTATCTTTTTTCCACTGGATGTTTTCAGCCTCTTTGTCGAGGATCAAGTGGCCATAGGTGTGTGGTTTCATTTCTGGATCTTCATGGGTTCTCTTTTGAGGCTACACGTTGAGACATACACGTCACACCAAATCCTTTCAAGTTACAACGTGTTGTTTAGGAGATACAAGCTAATTTTGTACGATGCGTAATTTCTTCTCCTAAAGTGTTTCCAATAAGTACTTATTTGTCTTTACTCTGCAAAATTGTATTTCCTTATAACGTGGTATTCTTGCATATTCTTTCGAGAGAAAACTTTCCTGTGCCTTCTCTTTTGAGGCTCCTCACTTACACATACACGCAACACCAAAGCTTTTCGAGTTACAACCTGTTATTTAGGAAAAAGAAGATGATTTCGCATGATGCGGGATTTCCTTAAAACGTGGTTTTCTGAAAAATTTTGAAGAAAGAAAATTCTCCTGTGGGTTCTTTTTTGAGGCTACACGTTTAGACGTACATGCCATACCAAATCTTTTCGAGTTACAATGTGTTGTTTAGGAGATACAAGCTAATTTTTTCGATGCGTTAATTCGTCTCGTAAAGTGTTTCCAGTACGTATTTGTCTTTACTCTGCAACATTGTATTTCCTTATAACGTGGTATTCTTACATATTCTTTCGAAATAAAACTATCCTGTGCGTTCTCTTTTGAGGTTACACGCTTAGACACACACGCAACACCAAAGCTTTTCGAGTTACAATGTGTTGTTTAGGAAAAACAAGATAATTTCGCAAGATGCGAGATTTCCTTAAAACCTGGTTTCTGACAAATTTTGATGAAAGAAAATTCTCTTGTGGGTTCTCTGTTGAGGCTACACCTTTAGATGTACATGTCACACCAAATCTTTTCGAGTTACAACGTGTTGTTTAGGAGATACAAGCTAATTTTGTACGATGTGTTATTTCTTCTCGTAAAGGGTTTCCAATATGTACTTCTTTGTCTTTACTCTGCAAAATTGTATTTCCTTATAACGTGGTATTCTTACATAATCTTTCAAGAGAAAACTCTCCTGTGCCTTCTCTTTTGAGGCTACACGCTTACACATACATGCAACACCAAAGCTTTTCGAGTTACAACATGTTGTTTAGGAAAAAGAAGATGATTTCGCACGATGCGGGATTTCCTTGAAGTGTGGTTTTCTGAAAAATTTTGACGAAAGAAAATTCTCCTGTGGTTTTTCTTTTGAGGCTACACGTTTAGACGAACATGCCACACCAAATCTTTTCGAGTTACAACGTGTTGTTTCGGAGATACAAGCTAATTTTGTAGGATGTGTTAATTATTCTCATAAAGTGTTTCCAAGACTTACATATTTGTCTTTACTCTGCAACACTGTATTTCCTTATAACGTGGTATTCTTACATATTCTTTCGAGAGAAAACTATCCCGTGCTTTCACTTTTGCGGCTACACACTTAGACAAAGAGGCAACACCAAACCTTTTCGAGTTACAATGTGTTGTTTATGAAAAACAAGATAATTTCGCACGATGCAGGATTTCCTTAAAACGTAGTTTTCTGAAAAATTTGACGAAAGAAAATTCTTCAGTGGGTTTTCTTTTGAGGCTACATGTGTAGTCGTACACGCCACACCAATTCCTTTCGAGTTACCACGTGTTGTTTAGGAGATACAAGCTAATTTTGTATGATGCGTTATTTCTTCTCGTAAAGTGTTTCCAATATGTACGTATTTGTCTTTACTCTGCAACACTTTATTTCCTTATAACGTGATATTCTTACATATTCTTTGGAGAGAAAACTCTACTGTGCGTTCTCTTTAGAGGCTACACACTTAGACATACACGCAACACCAAAGCTTTTCGAGTTACAATGTGTTGTTTAGGAAAAACAAGATAATTTCGCATGATGTGAGATTTCCATAAAACGTGGTTGTCTGAAAAATGTTGACGAAAGAAAGTTCTCCTGTGGATTTTCTTTTGAGGCTACACATGTAGAGGTACGAGCCACACCAAATCTTTTCGAGTAACAACGTGTTGTTTAGGAGATACAAGCTAATTTTGTACGATGCATTATTTCTTCTCTTAAAGTGTTTCCAATACTATTTGTCTTTACTCTGCAACACTGTATTTCCTTATAACGTGGTATTTTTACATATTCTTTCGAGAGAAAACTCTCCTGTGAGTTCTCTTTTGAGGCTACACGCTTAGACATACACGCAACACCAAAGGTTTTCGAGTTACAACGTGTTGTTTAGGAAAAACAAGATAATTTCGCACGATGCGAGATTTCCTTAAAACGTGGTTTCTGACAAATTTTGATGAAAGAAAATTCTCCTGTGGGTTCTCTTTTGAGGCTACACTTTTAGACGTACACGTCACACCAAATCTTTTCAAGTTACAACGTGTTGTTTAGGAGATACAAGGTAATTTTGAACGATGCGTTATTTCTTCTCCTAAAGTGTTTCCAATATGTATTTATTTGTCTTTACTCTGCAAAATTGTATTTCCTTATAACGTGGTATTCTTACATACTCTTTCGAGAGAAAACTCTCCTTTGCCTTCTCTTTTGAGGCTCTACGCTTACACATACACGCAACACCAAAGCTTTTCGAGTTACAACATGTTGTTTAGGAAAAAGAAGATGATTTCGCACGATGCGGGATTTCCTTAAAACGTGATTTTCTGAAAATTTTTGAAGAAATGAAATTCTCCTGTAGGTTCTCTTTTGAGGCTACACGTTTAGACGTACATGCCACACCAAATCTTTTCGAGTTACAAGGTGTTGTTTAGAAGATTCAAGCTAATTTTTTTACGATGCGTTAATTCTTCTCGTGAAGTGTTTCCAATACGTACGTATTTGTCTTTACTCTGCAACATTGTATTTCCTTATAACGTGGTATTCATACATATTTTTTCTAGAGAAAACTATCCTGTGCGTTCTCTTTTGAGGTTACACACTTAGACATACACGCAACACCAAAGATTTTTGAGTTATAACGTGTTATTTAGGAAAAACAAGATAATTTCGCACGATGCGATATATCCTTAAAACGTGGTTACTGACAAATTTTGATGAAAGAAAATTCTCTTGTGGGTTCCCTTTTGAGGCTACACGCTTAGACGTACATGTCACACCACATCTTTTCGAGTTACAACGTGTTGTTTAGGAGATACAAGCTAATTTTTTACGATGCGTTATTTCTTCTTGTAAAGTGTTTCCAATATGTACTTATTTGTCTTTACTCTGCAAAATTGTATTTCCTTATAACGTGGTATTCTTACATATTCTTTCAAGAGAAAACTCTCCTGTGCCTTCTCTATTGAGGCTCCACGCTTACACATACACGCAACACCAAAGCTTTTCGAGTTACAACATGTTGCTTAGGAAAAAGAAGATGATTTCGCACGATGCGGGATTTCCTTAAAACGTGGTTTTCTGAAAAATTTTGAAGAAAGAAAATTCTCCTGTGGGTTCTCTTTTGAGGCTACACATTTAGACGTACACGGAACACCAAATCTTTTCGAGTTACAACATGTTTTTTCGGAGATACAAGCTAATTTTGTAAGATGTGTTACTTCTGCTCGTAAAGTTTCCCAATACGTACTTATTTGTCTTTACTCTGCAACACTGTATTTCCTTATAACATGGTATTCTTACATATTCTTTTGTGGGAAACGTCTCCTGTGCGTTCTCTTTTGGGCTACACGCTTAGACATACACACAACACCAAAGCTTTTCGAGTTACAACGTGTTGTTTATGAAAAAGAAGATAATTTTACACAATGTGGGATTTCCTTAAAACGTGGTTTTCTGACAAATTTTGACGAAAGAAAATTCTCCTGTGGGTTCTCTTTTGAGGCTTCACGTTTAGAAGTGCATGCCACACCAAATCCTTTCGAGTTACCACGTGTTGTTTAGGAGGTACAATCTAATTTTTTACGATGCGTTATTTCTTCTCGTAAAGTGTTTCCAATAAGTAAGTATTTGCCTTTACTCTGAAACACTGTATTTCCTTATAACGTGGTATTCTTACATGTTCTTTGGAGAGAAAAATCTCCTGTGCGTTCTCTTAAGTGGCTACACGCATAGACATACACGCAACACCAAAGCTTTTCGAGTTACCACGTGTTGTTTAGGAAAAACAAGATAATTTCGCACGATGCGGGATATCCTTAAAACATGGTTTTCTGACAAATTTTTACGAAAGAAAATTCTCTTGTGGGTTCTCTTTTGAGGGTACACGTTTAGACGTACAAGCCACACCAAATCCTTTCGAGTTATAACATGTTGTTTAGGAGATACAAGCTAATTTTGTACTATGTGTTATTTCTACTCGTTAAGTTTAAGTGTTTCCAATAAGTATGTATTTGTCTTTACTCTGCAACACTGTATTTCCTTATAATGTGGTATTCCTACATATTCTTTCGGGAGAAAACTATCCTGTGCGTTCTCTTTGGAAGCTACACGCTTAGACATACACGCAACACCAAAGCTTTTCGAGTTACAACGTGTTGATTAGGAAAAACAAGATAATTTCGCCCGATGCGGGATTTCCTTAAAACGTGGTTTTCTGACAAATTTTGACGTAAGAAATTTCTCCTGTGGGTTCTCTTTTGAGGCTACATGTTCAGACGTACACGCCACACCAAATCTTTTTGAGTTACCACGTGTTGTTTTGGAGATACAAGCTAATTTTGTACCATGTGCTATTTCTTCTCATAATGTGTTTCCAATAAGTACGTATACGTCTTTACTCTGCAGCAATATGTTTCCTTATAACGTGGTATTCTTACATATTCTTTCGAGAGAAAACTCTCCTGTGCATTCTCTTTTGAGGCTGCACGCTTAGACATACACCCTACACCAAAGCTTTTCGAGTTAAAACGTGTTGTTTAGGAAGAACAAGATAATTTTTCACGATGCGGGATTTCCTTAAAACGTGGTTTTCTGAAAAATTTTGATGAAAGAAAATTCTCCTGTGGGTTCTCTTTTGAGGCTACACGTTTAGACGTACATGCCACACCAAATCTTTTCGAGTTACAACGTGTTGTTTAGGAGATACAAGCTAATTTTGTACGATGCTTTATTTCATCTCGTAAAGTTTATGGGTTTCCAATACATACGTATTTGTCTTTATTCTGCAACATTGTATTTCCTTATAACGTGGTATCCTTACAAATTCTATCGAGAAAAAACTCTCCTGTGCGTTCTCTTTTGAGGCTACACGCTTAGACATACACGCAACACCAAAGCTTTTCGATTTACAACGTGTTGTTTAGGAAAAACAAGATAATTTCACACGATGCGGGATTTCCGTAAAACGTGGTTTTCTGAAAAGTTTTGACGAAAGAAAATTCTCCTGTGGGTTCTCTTTTGAGGCTACACGTTTAGACGTACACGCCACACCAAATCTTTTCGAGTTACAACTTGTTGTTTAGGAGATACAAGCTAATTTTGTACGTTGCGTTATTTCTTCTGGTAAAGTGTTTCCAATACATACGTATTTGCCTTAACTCTGCAACACTGTATTTCCTTATAAAGTGGTATTCTTACATACTCTTTTGAGAGAAAACTCTCCTATGCGTTCTCTTTTGAGGCTACACGCTTAGACACAGACGCAACACCATAGCTTTTCGAGTTACAACGTGTTGTTTAGGAAAAAGAAGATAATTGCGCACGATGCGGGATTTCCTTAAAACGTGGTTTTCTGAAAAATTTTGACGAAAGAAAATTCTCCTGTGGGTTCTCTTTTGAAGCTACACGTTTAGACGTACAGGCCACACCAAATCTTTGTAAGTTACAACGTGTTGTTTAGGAGATACAAGCTAATTTTGTACTATGCTTTATTTCTTCTCGTAAAGTTTTTCCAATACGTATTTGTCTTTACTCTACAAAACTGTGTTTCCTAATAACGTGGTATTCTTACATATTCTTTCGAGACAAAACTCTCCTTTGCATTCTCTTTTGAGGCTACACGCTTAGACATACATGCAACAACAAAGCTTTTCGAGTTACAACGTGTTGTTTCCGAAAAAAAAAAGATAATTTCGCACGATGCGGGATTTCCATAAAACGTGGTTTTCTGACAAATTTTGACGAAAGAAAATTCTCCTGTGGGTTCTCTTTTGAGGCTACACGTTTAGATGTACACGCCACACCAAATCTTTTTGAGATACAACGTGTTGTTTAGGAGATACAAGCTAATTTTTTTAGATGCGTTATTTCTTCTCGTAAAGCTTAAGTGTTTCCAATACGTATGTATTTGCCTTTACTCTGCAACACTGTATTTCTTTATAACGTGGTATTCTTACATATTCTTTCGAGAGAAAACTCTCCTGTGCGTTCTCTTTGGAGGCTACACGCTTAGACATACATGCAACACCAAAGCTTTTCGAGTTAAAACGTGTTGTTTAGGAAAAACAAGATAATTTCGCATGATGCGCGATTTCCTTAAAACTTGGTTTTCTGACAAATTTTGACAAAAGATAATTCTCCCGTGGGTTCTCTTTTGAGGGTACACATTGAGACGTACAAGCCACACCAAATCCTTTCGAGTTATAACGTGTTGTTTAGGAGATACAAGCTAATTTTGTACTATGTGTTATTTCTACTCGTTAAGTTTAAGTGTTTCCAATAAGTATGTATTTGTCTTTACTCTGCAACACTGTATTTCCTTATAACGTGGTATTCCTACATATTCTTTCGGGAGAAAACTCTCCTGTGCGTTCTCTTTTGAGGCTACATGCTTAGACATACACGCAACACCAATGCTTTTCGAGTTACAACATGTTGTTTAGGAAAAACAAGATAATTTCGCACGATGCGGGATTTCCTTAAAACGTGGTTTTTGACAAATTTTGACAAAAGAAAACTCTTTTGTGGGTTCTCTTTTGAGGCTACACGTTTAGACCTACACGCCACACCAAATCTTTTCGAGTTACAGCGTGTTGTTTAGGAGATACAAGCTAATTTTACATGATGCGTTATTTCTTCTCGTAAAGTGTTTCCCATAAGTACGTATTTGTCTTTACTCTGCAACACTTTATTTCCTTATAACATGGTTTTCTTACATATTTTTTTGAGAGAAAACTATCCTGTGCGTTCTCTTTGGAGGCTACACGCTTAGACATACACGCAACACCAAAGCTTTTCGAGTTACAACGTGTTGATTAGGAAAAACAAGATAATTACGCACGATGCGGGATTTCCTTAAAACGTGGTTTTCTGACAAATTTTGACGTTAGAAAATTCTCCTGTGGGTTCTCTTCTGAGGCTACACTTTCAGACGTACATGCCACACCAAATCTTTTTGAGTTACCACGTGTTGTTTCAGAGATACAAGCTAATTTTGTACCATGCGTTATTTCTACTCATAATGTGTTTCCATTAAGTACGTATATGTCTTTACTCTGCAGCAATATATTTCCTTATAACGTGGCATTCTTACATATTCTTTCGAGAGAAAACTCTCCTGTGCATTCTCTTTTGAGGCTGCATGCTTAGACATACACGCAACACCAAAGCTTTTCTAGTTACAACGTGTTGTTTAGGAAAAACAAGATAATTTCGCACGATGCGGGATTTCCTTAAAACGTGGTTTTCTGACAAATTTTGACGAAAGAAAACTCTCCTGTGGGTTCTCTTTTGAGGCTACACTTTTAGACGAACACGCCACACCAAATCTTTTTGAGTTACAACGTGTTGTTTAGGACATACAAGCTAATTTTGCAAGATGCGTTATTTCTCTCATAAAGTGCTTCCAATACGTACATATTTGTCTTTACTCTGCCACACTGTATTTCCTTATAACGTGGTTTTCTTACATATTCTTTCGAGAGAAAACTCTCCTGTGCGTTCTCTTTTGGGGCTACACGCTTAGACATACACCAAACACCAAAGCTTTTCGAGTTACAACGTGTTGTTTAGGAAAAACATGATAATTGCGCACGATGCGGGATTTCC
This sequence comes from Apodemus sylvaticus, assembly GCF_947179515.1. NCBI lineage: Eukaryota > Metazoa > Chordata > Mammalia > Rodentia > Muridae > Apodemus > Apodemus sylvaticus. The sequence goes on from NW_026263195.1 coordinate 2,005,152, forward strand.
TTAAAACGTGGTTTTCTGGAAAATTTTGACGAAAGAAAATTCTCCTGTGGGTTCTCTTTTGAGGCTACACGTTTAGATGTACAGGCCACACCAAATCTTTTTAAGTTACAACGTGTTGTTTAGGAGATACAAGCTAATTTTTTACGATGCGTTATTTCTTCTCCTAAAGTTTTTCCAATACGTATTTGTCTTTACTCTACAACACTGTGTTTCATAATAACGTGGTATTCTTACATATTCTTTCGAGTAAAAACTCTCCTTTGCATTCTCTTTTGAGGCTACACGCTTAGACATACACGCAACAACAAAGCTTTTTGAGTTACAACGTGTTGTTTCGAAAAAACAAGATAATTTCGCACGATGCGGGATTTCCATAAAACGTGGTTTTCTGACAAATTTTGAAGAAAGAAAATTCTCCTGTGGGTTCTCTTTTGAGGCTACACATTTAGACTTACACGCCACACCAAATCCTTTCGAGTTACAACGTGTTGGTTAGGAGATACAAGCTAATTTTTTAAGATGCGTTATTTCTTCTCGTAAAGGTTAAATGTTTCCAATACGTATGTATTTGCCTTTACTCTGCAACACTGTATTTCCTTATAACGTGGTAATCTTGCATATTCTTTCGAGAGAAAAACTCTCCTGTGAGTTCTCTTTAGAGGCTACATGCTTAGACATACACGCAACACCAAAGCTTTTCGAATTACAACGTGTTTTAAGTAAATCCCGCATTGTGCGAAATTATCTTGTTTTTCCTACACAACACATTGTAACTCGAAAAGCTTTGGTGTTGCGTGTATGTCTAAACGTGTGACCTCAAAAGAGAACGCACAGGAGAGTTTTCTCTCGAAAGAATATATAAGAATACCACGTTATAAGGAAATACAGTGTTGCAGAGTAAAGACAATTACGTATGTATTGGAAACACTTTACGAGAAGAAATAACGCATCGTACAAAATTAGCTTGTATCTCCTAAAGAACACGATGTAACTCGAAAAGATTTGGTGTGGCGTGTACGTCTAAACGTGCAGCCTCAAAAGAGAACTCACAGGAGAATATTCTTTCGTCAAAATTTGTCAGAAAAAAAAACGTTTTATGGAAATCCCGCATCGTGGAAATTATCTTGTTTTTCCTAAACAACACGTTGTAACTCGAAAAGCTTTGGTGCTGTGTGTATGTCTAAGCGTGTAGCCTCAAAAGAGAACACACAAGAGAGTTTTCTCTCGAAAGAATATGTAAGAATACCACGTTATAAGGAAATACAGTGTTGCAGAGTAAAGACAAATAAGTACGTATTGGACACACTTTACGAGAAGAAATAACGCATCTTAAAAAATTAGCTTGTATCTCCTAAACAACACGTTGAAACTCAAAAAGATTTGGTGTGGCGTGTACATCTAAATGTGTAGCCTCAAAAGAGAACCCACAGGAGAATTTTCTTTCGTCAAAATTTGTCAGAAAACCAAGTTTTTAGGAAATCCCGCATCTTGCAAAATTATCTTGTTCTTCCTAAACAACATGGTGTAACTCGAAAAGCTTTGGTGTTGCGTATATGTCTAAGCGTGTAGCCTCAAATGAGAACGCACAGGAGAGTTTTCTCTATAAAGAATATGTAAGAATACCACATTATAAGGAAATACAGTGTTGCAGAATAAAGACATATACTTACTTATTGGAAACACTTTAGGAGAAGAAATAACGCATCGTACAAAATTAGCTTGTATCTCCTAAACAACACGGTGTAACTTAAAAAGATTTGGTGTGGCCTGTACGTCTAAACGTGTAGCCTCAAAAGAGAACCCATAGAGGAATTTTCCTTAGTCAAAATTTGTCAGAAAACCACTTATTAAGGAAATCCCGCATCGTGCGTAATTATCTTGTTTTTCCTAAACAACACGTTGTAACTTGAAAAGCTTTGGTGTTGCGTGTATGTCTAAGTGCGTAGCCTCAAAGGGGAACGCACAGGAGAGTTTTCTCTCGAAAGAATATGTAAGAATACCGCGTTATAAGGAAATACAGTGAAGCAGAATATAGACAAATACGTACTTATTGGAAACACTTTACGAGAAGAAATAAAGCATCATGCAAAATTAGCTTGTATCTCCTAAAGAACACGTTGTAACTGGAAAAGATTTGGTGTGGTGTGTACGTCTAAACGTGTAGCCTCAAAAGAGAACCCACAGGAGACTTTTCTTTGGTCAAAATTTGTCAAAAACCACTTTTTACGGAAATCCCGCACCGTGCGAAAATATCTTGTTTTTCCTAAACAACACTTTGTAACTCGAAAGGATTTGGTGTTGCGTGTATTTCTAATCGTGTAGCCTCAAAAGAGAATGCACAGGAGAGTTTTCTCCCGAAAGAATATGTAGGAATACCACGTTTTAAGGAAATACAGTGTTGCAGAGTAAAGACAAATACATACTTATTGGAAACACTTAAACTTTACGAGATGAAATAACACATAGTACAAAATTAGCTTGTATCTCCTAAACAACACGTTATAACTTGAAAGGATTTGTTGTGGCGTGTACGTCTAAACGTGTACCCTCAAAAGAGAACCCACAGGAGAATTTTATCCTGTGCGTTCTCTTTTGAGGCTACACGCTTAGACATACACGCAACACCAAAGCTTTTCGAGTTACAACGTGTTGTTTAGGAAAAACAAGATAATTTCGCACGATGCGAGATTTCCTTAAAACCTGGTTTCTGACAAATTTTGATGAAATAAAATTCTCCTGTGGGTTCTCTTTTGAGGCTACACTTTTAGACGTACACGCCACACCAAATCTTTTCGAGTTACAACGTGTTGTTTAGGAGATACAAGCTAATTTTGTACGATGCGTTATTTCTTCTTGTAAGTGTTTCCAATATGTACTTATTTGTATATACTCTGCAAAATTGTATTTCCGTATAACGTGGTATTCTTACATATTCTTTCGAGAGAAAACTCTCCTGTGCCTTTTCTTTTGAGGCTCCACGCTTACACATGCACGCAACACCAGTGCTTTTCAAGTTACAACATGTTGTTTAGGAAAAAGAAGATGATTTCACACGATGCGGGATTTCCTTAAAACGTGGTTTTTTGAAAAATTTTGAAGAAAGAAAATTCTCCTGTAGGTTCTCTTTTGAGGCTACACGTTTAGACGTACATGCCACACCAAATCTTTTCGAGTTACAACGTGTTGTTTAGGAGATACAAGCTAATTTTTTAAGATGCGTTAATTCTTCTCGTAAAGTGTTTCCAACACGTACATATTTGTCTTTACTCTGCAACATTGTATTTCCTTATAACGTGGTATTCTTACATATTCTTTCAAGAGAAAACTATCCTGTGCATTCTCTTTTGAGGTTACACACTTAGACATACAGGCAACATCAAAGCTTTTTGAGTTATAACGTGTTATTTAGGAAAAACAAGATAATTTCGCACGATGCGAGATTTCCTTAAAACGTGGTTTCTGACAAATTTTGATGAAAGAAAAGTCTCTTGTGGGTTCCCTTTTGAGGCTACACGCTTAGACGTACACGTCACACCAAATCTTTTCGAGTTACAATGTGTTGTTTAGGAGATACAAGCTACATTTTTACGATGCGTTATTTCTTCTTGTAAAGTCATTCCAATATGTACTTATTTGTCTTTACTCTGCAAAATTGTATTTCCTTATAACGTGGTATTCTTATATAATCTTTCGAGAGAAAACTCTCCTGTGCCTTCTCTTTTGAGGCTTCATGCTTACACATACACGCAACACCAAAGCTTTTCGAGTTACAACATGTTGTTTAGGAAAAAGAAGATGATTTCGCACGATGCAGGATTTCCTTAAAACGTGGTTTTCTGAAAAATTTTGACGAAAGAAAATTCTCCTGTGGGTTCTCTTTTGAGGCTACACGTTTAGAAGTACACGGCACACCAAATCTTTTCGAGTTACCACGTGTTGTTTCGGAGATACAAGCTAATGTTGTAAGATGTGTTACTTCTGCTCGTAAAGTTTTCCAATAAGTACTTATTTGTCTTTACTCTACAACAGTGTATTTCCTTATAACGTTGTATTCTTACATATTCTTTCGAGAGAAAACTCTCCTGTGCGTTCTCTTTAGAGGCTACACGCTTAGACATACACGCAACCCCAAAGCTTTTCGAGTTACAATGTGTCGTTTAGGAAATACAAGATAATTTTGCACGATGCGAGATTTCCATAAAACGTGGTTGTCTGAAAAATTTTGAGGAAAGAAAGTTATCCTGTGGGTTCTCTTTTGAGGCTACACGTGTAGAGGTACGAGCCACACCAAATCTTTTCGAGTTACAACGTGTTGTTTAGGAGATACAAGCTAATTTTGTACGATGTGTTATTTCTTCTCTTAAAGTGTTTCCAATACGTACGTAGTTGTCTTTACTCTGCAACACTTTATTTCCTTATAACGTGGTATTCTTACATATTCTTTCGAGAGAAAACTCTCCTGTGCGTTCTCTTTTGAGGCTCCACGCTTACACATACACGCAACACCATAGCTTTTCGAGTTACAACATGTTGTTTAGGAAAAAGAAGATGATTTCGCACGATGCCGGATTTCCTTAAAATGTGGTTTTCTGAAAAATTTTGAATAAAGAAAATTCTCCTGTGGGTTCTCTTTTGAGGCTACACGTTTAGACGTACACGCCACACCAAATCCTTTCAAGTTACCACGTGTTGTTTAGGAGATACAAGCTAATTTTGTACGAAGCATTATTTCTTCTCGTAAAGTGTTTCCAATACGTACTTATTTGTCTTTAATCTGCTACACTGTATTTCCTTATAACATGGTATTCTTACATATTATTTCGAGGGAAAACTCTCCTGTGCGTTCTCTTTTGAGGGGACACGCTTAGACAAACATGCAACGCCAAAGCTTTTCGAGTTACAATGTGTTGTTTAGGAAAAACAAGATAATTTAGCACGATATGAGATTTCCATAAAACGTGGTTTTCTGAAAAATTTTGACGAAAGAAAGTTCTCCTCTGGGTTCTTTTTTGAGGCTACACGTGTAGAGGTATGAGCCACACCAAATCTTTTCGAAATACAACGTGTTGTTTAGGAGATATAAGCTAATTTTTTACGATGCGTTAATTCTTCTCATAAAGTGTTTCCAATAAGTACATATTTGTCTTTACACTGCAGCATTATATTTCCTTATAACGTGGTATTCTTACATATTCCTTCGAGAGAAAACTATCCTGTGCGTTCCCTTTTGGGGCTACACACTTAGACATACAGGCAACACCAAAGCTTTTCGAGTTACAACGTGTTGTTTATGGAAAACAAGATAATTTTGTACGATGCGGGATTTCCTTAAAACGTGGTTTTCTGACAAATTTTGACGAAAGAAAATTCTCCTGTGGCTTCTGTTTTGAGGCTACACGTTTAGACGTGCACGCCACACCAAATCCTTCCGAGTTACAACGTGTTGTTTAAGAGATACAAGCTAATTTTGTATGATGCGTTATTTCTTTTCGTAAAGTGGTTCCAATACATATGTATTTTTCTTTACTCTGCAACACTGTATTTCCTTATAACGTTGTATTTATACATGTTCTTTCGAGAGAAAACTCTCCTGTGCATTCTCTTTAGAGGCTACATGCTCAGACATACATGCAACACCGAAGCTTTTCGAGGTACAACGTGTTGTTTAGGAAAAACAAGATAATTTTGCACGAAGCAGGATTTCCTTAAAACGTGCTTTTCTGACAAATTTTGACGAAAGAAAGTTCTCCTGTAGGTTCTCTTTTGAGGCTACACGTGTAGACGTACGAGCCACACCAAATATTTTTCAGTTACAACGTGTTGTTTAGGAGACACAAGCAAATATTGTATGATGCGTTATTTCTTCTCGTAAAGTGTTTCCAATACGTACATATTTGTCTTTACTCTGCAACACTGTATTTCCTTATAACATGGTATTCTTACATATTTTTTCGAGGGAAAACAATCCTGTGCATTCTCTTTTGAGGCTACACGATTAGACAAACACGCAACACCAAAGCTTTTCGAGTTACAACGTGTTGTTTAGGAAAAAGAAGATGATTTCGCATGATGCGGGATTTCCTAAAAACCTGGTTTTCTGAAAAATTTTGACGAAAGAAAATTCTCCTGTGGGTTCACTTTTGAGGCTACATATTTAGACGTACACGTCACACCAAATCTTTTCGGGTTACATTGTATTGTTTAGGAGATACAAGCTAATTTTTTATAATGCGTTAATTCTCGTAAAGTGTTTCCAATACGTACGTATTTGTCTTTACTCTGCAACACTGTATTTCCTTATAACGTGGTATTCTTACATATTCTTTTGAGAGAAAACTATCCTGTGCATTCCCTTTTGAGGCTAAACACTTAGACATACAGGCAACACCAAAGCTTTTTGAGTTACAACGTGTTGTTTATAAAAAACAAGATACTTTCGCACGATGCCGGATTTCCTTAAAACATGGTTTTCTGACAAATTTTGACGAAAGAAAATTATTCTGTTGGTTCTCTTTAGAGGCTTCACGTTTCGACGTGCACGTCACACCTAATCCTTTCGAGTTACCACGTGTTGTTTAGGACATACAAGCTAATTTTGTACGATGCTTTATTTCTTCTCGTAAAGTGTTTCCAATACGTACGTGTTTGTCTTTACTCTGCAACACTGTATTTCCTTATAACGTGGTATTCTTACACATTCTTTGGAGAGAAAACTATCCTGTGCGTTCCCTTTTGAGGCTACCACTTAGACATACAGGCAACACCAAAGCTTGTCAAGTTACGACGTGTTGTTTATGAAAAAGAAGATAATTTCGCACGATGCGGGATTTCCTTAAAACTTGGTGTTCTGACAAATTTTGACGAAAGAAAATTCTCCTGTGGGTTCTCTTTTGAGGCTACACGTTTAGACTTGCACGCCACACCATATCCTTTTGAATTACCACGTGTTGTTTAGGAGATACAAGCTAATTTTGTACGATGCATTATTTATTCTCATAAAGTGTTTCCAATATTTACGTATTTGTCTTTACTCTGCAACACTGTATTTCCTTATAACATTGTATTCTTACATGTTCTTTCGAGAGAAAACTCTCCGGTGCGTTCTCTTTAGAGGCTACACGCTTAGACATACACGCAACACCAAAGCTTTTCGAGTTACAACGTGTTGTTTAGGAAAAACAGGATAATTTTGCACGATGCGGGATATCCTTAAAATGTGGTTTTCTGACAAATTTTGACGAAAGAAAGTTCTCCTGTGCGTTGTCTTTTGAGGCTACAGGTTTAGACGTACATGCCACACCAAATCTTTTCGAGTTACAACTTGTTGTTTAGGAGATACAAGGAAATTTTGTTCGATGCGTTATTTCTTCTTGTAAAGTGTGTCCAATATGTACTTAATTGTCTTTACTCTGCAACACTGTATTTCCTTATAACGTGATATTCTTACATATTCTTTCGAGGAAAAACTCTCCTGTGCGTTCTCTTTTGGGCTACACGCTTAGACATACACGCAACACCAAAGCTTTTCGAGTTACAACGTGTTGTTTAGGAAAAACAAGATAATTTCGCACAATGCAGGACTTCCTTAAAACGTGGTTTTCTGAAAAAATTTTGACCAAAGAAAATTCTCCTGTGGGTTCTCTTTTGATGCTACACGTTTAGATGTAAACACCACACCAAATCTTTTCGAGTTACAACGTGTTGTTTACACCAAAGCTTTTCGAGTTACAACGTGTTGTTTAGGAAAAACAAGATAATTTCGCACGATGCGGGATTTCCTTAAAACGTGGTTTTCTGACATATTTTGACGAAAGAAAATTCTCCTGTGGGTTCTCTTTTGAGGCTACACGTTTCAACGTACACGCCACACAAAATCTTTTCGCGTTACAACGTGTTGTTTAGGAAATACAAGCTAATTTTGTACGATGCATCATTCCTTCTCGTAAAGTGTTTCCAATATGTATGTATCTGTCTTTACTCTGCAACACTGTATGTCCTTATAACGTGGTATTCTTACATATTCTTTCGAGAGAATACTCTCTTGTGCGTTCTCTTTTGAGGCTACACGCTTCAATATACATGCAAAACCAAAGCTTTTCGAGTTACAACGTGTTGTTTAGGAAAAACCAGATAATTTCACACGATGCCGGATTTCCTTAAAACGTGGTTTTCTGAAAAAATTTTGACGAAAGAAAATTCTCCTGTGGGTTCTCTTTTGAGGCTACACCTTTAGATGTAAACACCACACCAAATCCTTTCGAGTTACTACGTGTTGTTTAGGAGATACAAGCTAATTTTTTCCCATGCATTATTTCTTCTCGTAAAGTGTTTCAAATACGTACATAATTGTCTTTACTCTGTAACACTGTTTTTCCATATAACGTAGTATTCCTACATATTCTTTCGAGAGAAAACTCTCCTGTGCGTTCTCTTTTGAGGCTACATTCTTAGACATACACCCAATACCAAAGCTTTTTGAGTTACAACGTGTTGTTTAGGAAAAACAAGATAATTTCGCACGATGTGGGATTTCCTTAAAACGTGGTTTTCTGACATATTTTGACCAAAGAAAATTCTACTGTGGGTTCTCTTATAAGGCTACACTTTTAGACGTACACTCCACACCAAATCTTTTCGAGTTACGACGTGTTGTTTAGGAGAAACAAGCTAATTTTGTACGATGCAATATTTCGTCTGGTAAAGTGTTTCCAATACATATGTAATTGTCTTTATTCTGCAACACTGTATTTCCTTATAACTTGGTATTCTTACATATTCTTTCGAGAGAAAACTCTCCTGTGCATTCTCTTTTGAGGCTACACGCTTAGACATACACGCTACACCAAAGCTTTTCGAGTTACAACTTGTTGTTTAGGAAAAACAAGATAATTTCGCACGATGCGGGATTTCCTTAAAATGTGGTTTTCTGACAAATTTTGACCAAAGAAAATTCTCCAGTGTATTCTCTTTAGATGCTACACGTTTAGAGGTACATGCCACACCAAATCTTTTCGAGTAACAACGTGCTTTTTAGTAAATACAAGCTAATTTTGTACGATGCATTATTTCTTCTCGTAAAGTGTTTCCAGTATGTATGCATCTGTCTTTACTCTGCAACACTGTATTTCCTTATAACGTGGTATTCTTACATATTCTTTCTAGAGAAAACTCTCCTGTGCGTTCTCTTTTGAGGCTACACGCTTAGACATACACGCAGAACCAAAGCTATTTGCGTCACAACGTGTTGTTTAGGAAAAACAAGATAATTTCGCACGATGCGGGATTTCCTTAATACGTGGTTTTCTGACAAATTTTGACGAAAGAAAATTCTCCTGTGGGTTCTCTTTTGAGGCTACACGCCACACCAAATCTTTTCGAGTTACAACGCGTTGTTTAGGAGATACAAGCTAATTTTGTACGATGCGTTATTTCTTCTCGTAAAGTGTTTCCAATACGTATGTATTTGTCTTTACTCTGCAACACTGTATTTCCTTATAACGTGGTATTCTTATATATTCTTTCGAGAGAAAACTCTCCTGTGCTTTCTCTTTGAGCCCACACGTTTAGACATACACGCAACACCAAAGCTTTTCGAGTTAAAACGTGTTGTTAGGGAAACACAAGATAATTTCGCACGATGCGGGATTTCCATAAAACGTGGTTTTCTGACAAATTTTGACGAAAGAAAATTCTCCTGTGGGTTCTCTTTTGAGGCTACACATTTCAACGTACACGCCACACCAAATCTTTTCGAATTACAGCGTGTTGTTTAGGAAATACAAGCTAATTTTGTACGATGTATTATTCCTTCTCGTAAAGTGTTTCCAATACGCATGTATCTGTCTTTACTCTGCAACACTGTATTTCCTTATAACGTGGTATTCTTACATATTCTTTCGAGAGAATACTCTACTGTGCATTCTCTTTTGAGGCTACACGCTTAGACATACACGCAACACCAAAGCTTTTCGAGTTACAACGTGTTGTTTAGCAAAAACAAAATAATTTCGCACGATGCGGGATTTCCTTAAAACGTGGTTTTCTGAAAAAATTTTGATGAAAGAAAATACTCCTGTGGGTTCTCTTTTGAGGCTACACGTTTAGATGTAAACACCACATCAAATCCTTTTGAGTCACAACGTGTTGTTTAGGAGATACAAGCTAATTTTATACCATGCGTTATTTCTTCTCCTAAAGTGTTTCCAATACGTACATATTTGTCTTTACTCTGCAACACTGTATTTCCATATATCGTGGTTTTCTTACATATTCTTTCGAGAGAAACCTCTCCTGTGCGTTCTCTTTTGAGGCTACATGCTTTGACATACACGCAACACCAAAGCTTTTCGAGTTACAACGTGTTGTTTTCGAAAAACAAAATAATTTCTCACGATGCGGGATTTCCTTAAAACGTGGTTTTCTGAAAAATTTTGACGAAAGAAAATACTCCTGTGGGTTCTCTTTTGAGGCTACACGTTTAGACGTACACGCCACACGAAATCCTTTTGAGTCACAACGTGTTGTTTAGGAGATACAAGCTAATTTTGTAGATGCGTTATTTCTTCTAGTTAAGTGTTTCCAATACGTACATATTTGTCTTTACTCTGCAACACTGTATTTCCATATATCGTGGTTTTCTTACATATTCTTTCGAGAGAAACCTCTCCTGTGCATTCTCTTTTGAGGCTACATGCTTAGACATACACGCAACACCAAAGCTTGTCGAGTTACAACATGTTGTTTTGGAAAAACAAAATAATTTCGCACGATGCGGGATTTCCTTAAAACGTGGTTGTCTGACAAATTTTGACGAAAGAAAATTCTCCTGTGGGTTCTCTTTTGAGGCTACACGTTTAGACATACACGCCACATGAAATCTTTTCCAGTTACAACGTGTTGTTTAGGAGATACAAGCTAATTTTGTAGATGCGTTATTTCTTCTCGTTAAGTGTTTCCAATAGGTATGTATTTGTCTTTACTCTGCAACACTGTATTACCTTAAACGTGGTATTCTTACATATTCTTTCGAGAGAAAACTCTCCTGTGCATTCTCTTTAGAGGCCACACGTTTAGACATACACGCAACCCAAAAGCTTTTCGAGTTACAACGTGTTGTTTAGGAAAAACAAGATAATTTCGCATGATGCAGGATTTCCTTAAAATGTGGTTTTCTCAAAAAATTTTGACGAAAGAAAATTCTCCTGTGGGTTCTCTTTTGAGGCTACACGTTTAGATGTAAACACCACACCAAACCTTTTCGAGTTACAACGTGTTGTTTAGGAGATACAAGCTAATTTTTTACCATGCGTTATTTCTTCTCATAAAGTGTTTCCAATATATACATATTGGTCTTTACTCTGCAACACTGTATTTCCAAATAACGTGGTATTCTTACATATTCTTTCGAGAGAAAACTCTCCTGTGCATTCTCTTTTGAGGCTACACGCTTAGACATACACGCAACACCAAAGCTTTTCGAGTAACAACGTGTTGTTTAGGAAAAACAAGATAATTTCGCACGATGAGGGATTTCCTTAAAACGTGGTTTTCTGACAAATTTTGACAAAAGAAAATTCTTCTGTGGGTTCCCTTTTGGGGCTACATGTTTAGACGTACACGCCACACCAAATCTTTTCGAGTTACAACGTGTTGTTTAGGAGATACAAGCTAATTTTGTACGATACATTATTTCTTCTCGTAAAGTGTTTCCAATAAGTACCTATTTGTCTTTACTCTGCAACACTGTATTTCCTTATAACGTGGTATTCTTACATATTCTTTCAAGAGAAAACTCTTCTGTGCGTTCTCTTCTGAGGCTACACGCTTAGACATACACGCAACACAAAAGCTTTTTGAGTTACAACGTGTTGTTTAGGAAAAACAAGATAATTTTGCACGATGCGGGATTTCCTTAAAAGGTGGTTTTCTGACAAATTTTGACGAAAGAAAATTCTCCTGTGGGTTCTCTTTTGAGGCTACACGTTTAGATGTAAACACCACACCAAATCTTTTCGAGTTACAACGTGTTGTTGAGGAGGTACAAGCTAATTTTTTACCATGAGTTTTTTCCTCTCGTAAAGTGTTTCCATACGTACATATTTGTCTTTACTCTGCAACACTGTATTTCCATTTAACGTGGTATTCTTATATATTCTTTCGAGAGAAAACTCTCCTGTGCGTTCTCTTTTGAGGCTACACGCTTAGACATACACGCAACACCAAAACTTTTCGAGGTATAAGGTATTGTTTAGGAAAAACAAGATAATTTCGCACAATGCGGGATTTCCATAAAACGTGGTTTTCTGGAAAATTTTGACGAAAGAAAATTCTCCTGTGGGTTCACTTTTGAGGCTACACGTTTAGATGTAAACGCCACAACAAATCTTTTCGAGTTACAACGTGTTGTTTAGGAGATACAAGCTAATTTTTTACCATGCGAGAAGAAATACCGAATGTTGCAGAGTAAAGACAAATACATAAGTATTGGAAACACTTTATGAGAAGAAATAATGCATCGTACAAAATTAGCTTGTATCTCCTAAACAACACGTTGTAACTCGAAAAGAATTGGTGTGGCATGTATGTCTAAAGGTGTAGCCTCAGAAGAGATCCCATAGGAGAATTTTCTTTCATCAAAATTTTTCAGAAAATCACGTTTTAAGGAAATCCCACATCGTGCGAAATTATCTTGTTTTTCCTAAACAACACGTTGTAACTCGAAGAGCTTTGGTGTTGCATGTATGTCTTAGAGTGTAGCCTCAAAAGGGAACACACAGGATAGTTTTCTCTCGAAAGAATATGTAAGAATACCACGAATAAGGAAATACAGTGTTGTAGAGTAAAGACAAATACGTACGTATAGGAAACACTTTACTAGAAGAATTAACGCGTCTTACAAAATTAGCATGTATCTCCTTAACAACACGTTGTAACTCGAAAAGATTTGGTGTGGCATGTATATCTAAACGTGTAGCCTCAAATGAGAACCCACAGGAGAATTTTCTTTCGTCAAAATTTTTCAGAAAACCACGTTTTAAGGAAATCCCGCATCATGCCAAATCATCTTCTTTTTCCTAAACAACATGTTTTAACTCGAAAAACTTTGGTGTTGCGTGTAGGTCTAAGCGTGGAACCTCAAAAAAGAAGGCACAGGAGAGTTTTCTCTCGAAAGAACACGTAAGAATTCAACGTTATAAGGAAATACAGTGTTGAAGAGTAAAGACAAATACATATGTATTGGAAACACTTTGCAAGAAGAAATAACGCATCGTACAAAATTAGCTTGTATCTCCTAAACAACACGTGGTAACTCGAAAGGATTTGGTGTGACGTGTACATCTAAATGCGTAGCCTCAAAAGAGAACCCACAGGAGAATTTTCTTTCGTCAAAATTTGTCAGAAAACCACGATTTAAGGAAATCCTGCATCGTGCGAAGTTATCTTGTTTTTCATAAACAGCACGTTGTAACTCGAAACGCTTTGGTGTTGCCTGTATGTCTAAGTGTGTAGCCTCAAAAGGGAACGCCCAGGATAGTTTTCTCTCGAAAGATTATGTAAGAATACCACGTTATAAGGAAATACAGTGTGGCAGAGTAAAGACAAATACGTACATATTGGAAACACTTTAGGAGAAGAATTAACGCATCATAAAAAATTAGCTTATATCTCCTAAACAACACGTTGTAATTCGAAAAGATTTGGTGTGGCGTGTACGTCTAAACGTGTAGCCTCAACAGAGAACACACAGGAGAATTTTCATTCGTTAAAATTTTTCAGAAAACCACGTATTTAGGAAATCCCGCATCGTGCAACATCATCTTCTTTTTCCTAAACAACATGATGTAACTCGAAAAGCTTTAGTCTTCCGTGTATGTGTAAGCATGGAGCCTCAAAAGAGAAGGCACAGGAGAGTTTTCTCTCGAAAGAATATGTAAGAATACCACGTTATAAGGAAATACAATTTTGCAGAGTAAAGTCAAATAAGTACCTATTGGAAACACTTTATGAGAAGAAATAACGCATCATAAAAAATTAGCTTGTATCTCCTAAACAACACGTTGTAACTCGAAAAGATTTGGTGTGACGTGTACGTCTAAACGTGTAGCCTCAAAAGAGAACCGACAGGAGAATTTTCTTTCATCAAAATTTGTCAGAAACCACGTTTTAAGGAAATCTCGCATCGTACGAAACTATCTTGTTTTCCCTAAACAACACGTTGTAACTCGAAAAGCTCTGGCGTTATGTGTATGTCTAAGCATGTAGCCTCAAAGGAGAACGCACAGGAGAGTTTTCTCTCAAAAGAATATGTAAGAATACCAAGTTATAAGGAAATACAGTGTTGCAGAGTAAAGACAAACACGTACGTATTGGAAACACTTTACGAGAAGAATTAAAGCACAGTACAAAATTAGCTTGTATTTCCTAAACAACACGTTGTAACTCGAAAAGATTTGGTGTGGCGTGTACGTCTAAACGTGTACCCTCAAAAGAGAACCCACAGGAGAATTTTCTTTCGTTAAAATTTTTCAGAAAACCACGTTTTAAGGAAATCCCGCATGGTGACAAATCATCTTCTTTTTCCTAAACAACATGTTGTAACTCGAAAAGCTTTGGTGTTGCCTGTATGTCTAAGCGTGGAGCCTCAAAAGAGAACGCACAGGAGAGTTTTCTCTCGAAAGAATATGTAAGAATACCACGTTATAAAGAAATACAATTTTGCAGAGTAAAGGCAATTAAGTACATATTGGAATCACTTTACGAGAAGTAATAACGCATCGTACAAAATTAGCTTGTATCTCCTAAACAACACGTTGTAACTCGAAAAGTTTTGGTGTGACGTGTACGTCTAAACGTGTAGCCCCAAAAGAGAACACACAGGAGAATTTTCTTTCATCAAAATTTGTCAGAAACCACGTTTTATGGAAATCTCGCATCGAGCGAAATTATCTATTTTTTCCTAAACAACACGTTTTAACTTGAAAAGCTCTGGTGTTGCGTGTTTGTCTAAGCATGTAGCCTCAAAAGAGAACACACAGGAGAGTTTTCTCTCAAAGAATATGTAAGAATACCACGTTATAAGAAAATACAGTGTTGCAGAGTAAAGAGAAACACGTACATATTGGAAACACTTTACGAGAAGAATTAATGCATAGTACAAAATTAGGTTGTATCTCCTAAACAACAAGTTGTAACTCGAAACTTTTGGTGTGGTGTGTACGTCCAAACGTGTAGCCTCAAAAGAGAACCCACAGGAGAATTTTCTTTCTTCAAAATTTTTCAGAAAACCACGTTTTAAGGAAATTCCGCATCGTGCGAAATCACCTTCTTTTTCCTAAACAACATGTTGTAACTAGAAAAGCATTGGTGTTGCGTGTATGTGTAAGCGTGGAGCCTCAAAAGAGAAGGCACAGGAGAGTTTTCTCTCGAAAGAATATGTAAGAATACCACGTTATAAGGAAATACAATTTTGCAGAGTAAAGACAAATAAGTACATATTGGAAACACTTTAGGAGAAGAATTAACGCATCGTACAAAATTAGCTTGTATCTCCAAAACAACACATTGTAACTCGAAAAGATTTGGTGTGGCGTGTTCATTTAAACATGTAGCCTCAAAAGAGAACCCACAGGAGAATTTTCTTTCTTCAAAATTTGTCAGAAAACCACGTTTTAAGGAAATCCCGTATCGTGCGAAATCATCTTCTTTTTGCTAAACAAAACGTTATAACTCGAAAAGCTTTGGTGTTGCATGTATGTGTAAGCATGGAGCCTCTAAAGAGAACGCACAGGAGAGTTTTCTCTCGAAAGAACATGTAAGAATACAACGTTATAAGGAAATACAGTGTTGCAGAGTAAAGACAAATACGTACATATTGGAAAAACTTTACGAGAAGAAATATTGCATCGTACAAAATTTGCTTGTACCTCCTAAACAACACGTGG
This sequence comes from Apodemus sylvaticus, assembly GCF_947179515.1. Taxonomy (NCBI): domain Eukaryota; kingdom Metazoa; phylum Chordata; class Mammalia; order Rodentia; family Muridae; genus Apodemus; species Apodemus sylvaticus. The sequence continues at coordinate 2,021,093 of NW_026263195.1, forward strand.
TAATTCGAAAGGATTTGGTGTGGTGTGTACGTCTAAACGTGTAGCCTCAAAAGAGAACCCACAGGAGAATTTTCTTTCTTCAAAATTTGTCAGAAAACCATGTTTTAAGGAAATCCCGCATCGTGCGAAATTATCTTGTTTTTCATAAACAACACGTTGTACCTCGAAAAGCTTTGGTGTTGCCTGGATATCTAAGTGTGTAGCCTCAAAAGGGAACGCACAGGATAGTTTTCTCTCGAAAGAATATGTAAGAATACCACGTTATAAGGAAATACAGTGTTGCAGAGTAAAGACAAATACTTACATATTGGAAAAACTTTACGAGAAGAATTAACGCATAGTACAAAATTAGCTTGAATCTCCTAAACAACACATTGTTACTCGAAAAGATTTGCTGTAGTGTGTACGTCTAAACGTGTAGCCTCAAAAGAGAACCCACAGGAGAATTTTCTTTCGTCAAAATTTTTCAGAAAACCACGTTTTAAGGAAATCCCGCATTGTGCGAAATCATCTTTTTCCTAAACAACATGTTGTAACTCGAAAAGCTTTGGTGTTGCGTGTATGTCTAAGTGTGGAGCCTGAAAAGAGAAGGCACAGAAGAGTTTTCTCTCGAAAGAATATGTAAGAATACCACATTATAAGGAAATACAATTTTGCAGAGTAAAGACTAATAAGTACAAATTGGAAATATTTTACGGGAAGAAATAACGCATCGTACAAAATTAGCTTGTATCTCCTAAACAACACGTTGTAACTCGAAAAGATTTGGTGTGAGGTGTATGTCTAAACGTGTAGCCTCAAAAGAGAACCCACAGGAGAATTTTCTTTCATCAAAATTTGTCAGAAACCACGTTTTAAGGAAATCTCGCATCGTGCGAAATTATCTTATTTTTCCTAAACAACACATTGTAACTCGAAAACCTTTGCTGTTGCGTGTATGTCTAAGCATGTAGCCTCAAAAGAGAACACCCAGGAGAGTTTTCTCTCGAAAGAATATGTAAGAATACTACGTTATAAGGAAATACTGTGTTGCAGAGTAAAGACAAATACGTATGTATTGGAAACACTTTAAGAGAAGAAATAACGTGTCGTACAAAATTAGCTTGTATCTCCTAAACAACACGTTGGAACTCGAAAAGATTTGGTGAGGCTCGTACGTCTACACGTGCAGACTCAAAAGAGAACCCACAGGAGAATTTTCTTTCTTCAAAATTTGTCAGAAATCCACGTTTTAAGGAAATCCCGCATCGTGCGAAATTATCTTGTTTTTCATAAACAACACGTTGTACCTCGAAAAGCTTTGGTGTTGCCTGTATATCTAAGTGTGTAGCCTCAAAAGGGAACGCACAGGATAGTTTTCTCTCGAAAGAATATTAAGAATACCACGTTATAAGGAAATACAGTGTTGCAGAGTAAAGACAAATACTTACATATTGGAAAAACTTTACGAGAAGAATTAACGCATAGTACAAAATTAGCTTGAATCTCCTAAACAACACATTGTTACTCGAAAAGATTTGCTGTAGCGTGTACGTCTAAACGAGTAGCCTCAAAAGAGAACCCACAGGAGAATTTTCTTTCGTCAAAATTTTCCAGAAAACCACGTTTTAAGGAAATCCCGCATTGTGCGAAATCATCTTTTTCCTAAACAACATGTTGTAACTCGAAAAACTTTGGTGTTGCGTGTATGTCTAAGTGTGGAGCCTGAAAAGAGAAGGCACAGAAGAGTTTTCTCTCGAAAGAATATGTAAGAATACCACATTATACGGAAATACAATTTTGCAGAGTAAAGACAAATAAGTACAAATTGGAAATATGTTACGGGAAGAAATAACACATCGTACAAAATTAGCTTCTATCTCCTAAACAACACGTTGTAACTCGAAAAGATTTGGTGTGAGGTGTACGTCTGAACGTGTAGCCTCAAAAGAGAACCCACTGGAGAATTTTCTTTCATCAAAATTTGTCAGAAACCACATTTAAAGGAAATCTCGCATCGTGCGAAATTATCTTATTTTTCCTAAACAACACATTGTAACTCGAAAACCTTTGCTGTTGCGTGTATTTCTAAGCATGTAGCCTCAAAAGAGAACACCCAGGAGAGTTTTCTCTCGAAAGAATATGTAAGAATACTACGTTATAAGGAAATACAGTGTTGCAGAGTAAAGACAAATACGTACGTATTGGAAACACTTTAAGAGAAGAAATAACGTGTCGTACAAAATTAGCTTGTATCTCCTAAACAACACGTTGGAACTCGAAAAGATTTGGTGAGGCTCGTACGTCTACACGTGCAACCTCAAAAGAGAACCCACAGGAGAATTTTCTTTCTTCAAAATTTGTCAGAAAACCATGTTTTAAGGAAATCCCGCATCGTGCGAAATTATCTTGTTTTTCATAAGCAACACGTTGTACCTCGAAAAGCTTTGGTGTTGCCTGTATATCTAAGTGTGTAGCCTCAAAAGGGAACGCACAGGCTAGTTTTCTCTCGAAAGAATATGTAAGAATACCACGTTATAAGGAAATACAGTGTTGCAGAGTAAAGACAAATACTTACATATTGGAAAAACTTTACGAGAAGAATTAACGCATAGTACAAAATTAGCTTGAATCTCCTAAACAACACATTGTTACTCGAAAAGATTTGCTGTAGTGTGTACGTCTAAACGTGTAGCCTCAAAAGAGAACCCACAGGAGAATTTTCTTTCGTCAAAATTTTTCAGAAAACCACGTTTTAAGGAAATCCCGCATTGTGCGAAATCATCTTTTTCCTAAACAACATGTTGTAACTCGAAAAGCTTTGGTGTTGCGTGTATGTCTAAGTGTGGAGCCTGAAAAGAGAAGGCACAGAAGAGTTTTCTCTCGAAAAAATATGTAAGAATACCACATTATAAGGAAATACAATTTTGCAGAGTAAAGACAAATAAGTACAAATTGGAAATATTTTACGGGAAGAAATAACGCATCGTACAAAGTTAGCTTGTATCTCCTAAACAACACGTTGTAACTCGAAAAGATTTGGTGTGAGGTGTACGTCTAAACGTGTAGCCTCAAAAGAGAACCCACAGGAGAATTTTCTTTCATCAAAATTTGTCAGAAACCACGTTTTAAGGAAATCTCGCATCGTGCGAAATTATCTTATTTTTCCTAAACAACACATTGTAACTCGAAAACCTTTGCTGTTGCGTGTATGTCTAAGCATGTAGCCTCAAAAGAGAACACCCAGGAGAGTTTTCTCTCGAAAGAATATGTAAGAATACTACGTTATAAGGAAATACAGTGTTGCAGAGTAAAAACAAATACGTACGTATTGGAAACACTTTAAGAGAAGAAATAACGTGTCGTACAAAATTAGCTTGTATCTCCTAAACAACACGTTGGAACTCGAAAAGAGTTGGTGAGGCTCGTACGTCTACACGTGCAGCCTCAAAAGAGAACCCACAGGAGAATTTTCTTTCTTCAAAATTTGTCAGAAAACCATGTTTTAAGGAAATCCCGCATCGTGCGAAATTATCTTGTTTTTCATAAACAACACGTTGTACCTCGAAAAGCTTTGGTGTTGCCTGTATATCTAAGTGTGTAGCCTCAAAAGGGAACGCACAGGATAATTTTCTCTCGAACGAATATGTAAGAATACCACGTTATAAGGAAATACAGTGTTGCAGAGTAAAGACAAATACTTACATATTGGAAAAACTTTACGAGAAGAATTAACGCATAGTACAAAATTAGCTTGAATCTCCTAAACAACACATTGTTACTCGAAAAGATTTGCTGTAGTGTGTACGTCTAAACGTGTAGCCTCAAAAGAGAACCCACAGGAGAATTTTCTTTCGTCAAAATTTTTCAGAAAACCACGTTTTAAGGAAATCCCGCATTGTGCGAAATCATCTTTTTCCTAAACAACATGTTGTAACTCGAAAAGCTTTGGTGTTGCGTGTATGTCTAAGTGTGGAGCCTGAAAAGAGAAGGCACAGAAGAGTTTTCTCTCGAAAAAATATGTAAGAATACCACATTATAAGGAAATACAATTTTGCAGAGTAAAGACAAATAAGTACAAATTGGAAATATTTTACGGGAAGAAATAACGCATCGTACAAAGTTAGCTTGTATCTCCTAAACAACACGTTGTAACTCGAAAAGATTTGGTGTGAGGTGTACGTCTAAACGTGTAGCCTCAAAAGAGAACCCACAGGAGAATTTTCTTTCATCAAAATTTGTCAGAAACCATGTTTTAAGGAAATCTCGCATCGTGCGAAATTATCTTATTTTTCCTAAACAACACATTGTAACTCGAAAACCTTTGCTGTTGCGTGTATGTCTAAGCATGTAGCCTCAAAAGAGAACACCCAGGAGAGTTTTCTCTCGAAAGAATATGTAAGAATACTACGTTATAAGGAAATACAGTGTTGCAGAGTAAAAACAAATACGTACGTATTGGAAACACTTTAAGAGAAGAAATAACGTGTCGTACAAAATTAGCTTGTATCTCCTAAACAACACGTTGGAACTCGAAAAGATTTGGTGAGGCTCGTACGTCTACACGTGCAGCCTCAAAAGAGAACCCACAGGAGAATTTTCTTTCTTCAAAACTTGTCAGAAAACCATGTTTTAAGGAAATCCCGCATCGTGCGAAATTATCTTGTTTTTCATAAACAACACGTTGTACCTCGAAAAGCTTTGGTGTTGCCTGTATATCTAAGTGTGTAGCCTCAAAAGGGAACGCACAGGATAGTTTTCTCTCGAACGAATATGTAAGAATACCACGTTATAAGGAAATACAGTGTTGCAGAGTAAAGACAAATACTTACATATTGGAAAAACTTTACGAGAAGAATTAACGCATAGTATAAAATTAGCTTGAATCTCCTAAACAACACATTGTTACTCGAAAAGATTTGCTGTAGCGTGTACGTCTAAACGTGTAGCCTCAAAAGAGAACCCACAGGAAAATTTTCTTTCCTCAAAATTTTTCAGAAAACCACGTTTTAAGGAAATCCCGCATTGTGCGAAATCATCTTTTTCCTAAACAACATGTTGTAACTCGAAAAGCTTTGATGTTGCGTGTATGTCTAAGTGTGGAGCCTGAAAAGAGAAGGCACAGAAGAGTTTTCTCTCGAAAGAATATGTAAGAATACCACATTATAAGGAAATAAAATTTTGCAGAGTAAAGGCAAATAAGTACAAATTGGAAATATTTTACGGGATGAAATAACGCATCGTACAAAATTAGCTTGTATCTCCTAAACAACACGTTGTAACTCGAAAAGATTTGGTGTGAGGTGTATGTCTAAACGTGTAGCCTCAAAAGAGAACCGACAGGAGAATTTTCTTTCATCAAAATTTGTCAGAAACCACGTTTTAAGGAAATCTCGCATCGTGCGAAATTATCTTATTTTTCCTAAACAACACATTGTAACTCGGAAACCTTTGCTGTTGCGTGTATGTCTAAGCATGAAGCCTCAAAAGAGAACACCCAGGAGAGTTTTCTCTCGAAAGAATATGTAAGAATACTACGTTATAAGGAAATACAGTGTTGCAGAGTAAAAACAAATACGTACGTATTGGAAACACTTTAAGAGAAGAAATAACGTGTCGTACAAAATTAGCTTGTATCTCCTAAACAACACGTTGGAACTCGAAAAGATTTGGTGAGGCTCGTACGTCTACACGTGTAGCCTCAAAAGAGAACCCACAGGAGAACTTTCTTTCGTCAAAATTTGTCAGAAAACCACGTTTTAAGGAAATCCCGCATCGTGCAATATTATCTTGTTTTTCCTAAACAACACGTTGTAACTCGAAAAGCTTTGGTGTTGCGTGTATGTCTAATCGTGTAGCCTCTAAAGAGAACGCACAGGAGAGTTTTCTCTCGAAAGAACATGTAAGAATACAACGTTATAAGAAAATACAGTTTTGCAGTGTAAAGACAAATACGTATGTATTGGAAACACTTTACGAGAAGAAATAATGCATCTTACAAAATTATCTTGTATCTCCTAAACAACACGTGGTATCTCGAAAGGATTTGGTGTGGTGTGTACGTCTAAACGTGTAGCCTCAAAAGAGAACCCACAGGAGAATTTTCTTTCGTCAAAATTTGTCAGAAAACCACGATTTAAGGAAATCCCACAAGGTGCAATATTATCTTCTTTTTCATAAACAACACTTTGTAACTCGAAACGCTTTGGTGTTGCCTGTATGTCTAAGTGTGTAGCCTCAAAAGGGAATGCCCAGGATAGTTTTCTCTAGTAAGAATACCTAAGAATACCACATTATAATGAAATACAGTATTGCAGTGTAAAGACAAATACGTACGTATTGGAATCACTTAATGAGAAGAATTAACGCATCGTACAAAATTAGCTTGTATCTCCTAAACAACACATTGTAACTCGAAAAGATTTGATGTGGCGTGTACGTCTAAACGTGTAGCCTCAAAAGAGAACCCACAGGAGAATTTTCTTTCGTTAAAATTTTTCAGAAAACCACGTATTAAGGAAATCCCGCATCGTGCGAAATCATCTTCTTTTTCCTAAACAACATGTTGTAACTCGAAAAGCTTTAGTGTTGCGTGTATGTCTAAGCGTGGAGCCTCAATAGAGAAGGCACAGGAGAGTTTTCTTTCAAAAGAATAGGTAAGAATACCACGTTATAAGGAAATACAGTGTTGTAGAGTCAACAAAAATACATATGTATTGGAAACACTTTAGTAGAAGAAGTAACACATCATACAAAATTAGCTTGTATCTCCTAAACAACACGTTATAACTCGAAAAGATTCGGTGTGACGTGTACGTCTAAACGTGTAGCCTCAAAAGAGAACCCACAGGAGAATTTTCTTTCATCAAAATTTGTCAGAAACCACGTTTTAAGAAAATCTCGCATCGTGCGAAATTATCTTGTTTTTCCAAACAACACGTTGTAAATCGAAAAGCTTTGGGGTTGCGTGTATTTCTAAGAATGTAGCCTCAAAAGAGAACGCACAGAAAAGTTTTCTCTCGAAAGAATATGTAGGAATACCACGTTATAAGGAAATACGGTGTGGCAGAGTAAAGACAACTAAGTACGTATTGGAAACACTTTAAGAGAAGAAATAACGCATCGTACAAAATTAGCTTGTATCTCCTAAACAACACGTTGTAACTCGAAAAGATTTGGTGTGGCTCGTACCTCTACACGTGTAGCCTCATAAGAGAACCCACAGGAAAACTTTTTTCGTCAAAATTTTTCAGAAAACCACGTTTTATGGAAATCTCGCATCGTGCGAAATAATCTTGTTTTTCCTAAACAACACGTTGTAACTCGAAAAGCCTTGGTGTTGCGTATATGTCTAAGCGTGTAGCCTCAAAAGAGAATGCACAGGAGAGTTTTTCCTCGAAAGAATATGTAAGAATACCACGTTATAAGGAAATACAGTGTTGCAGAGAAAGACAAATACATACGTTTTGGCAACACTTTACGAGAAGAAATAACACATCATACAAAATTAGCTTGTATCTCCTAAACAACACGTGGTAACTCGAAAGGATTTGGTGTGGCGTGCACGTCTATACGTTTAGCGTCAAAAGAGAACCCACAGGAGAATATTCTTTTGTCAAAATTTGTCAGAAAACCACGTATTAAGGAAATCCCACATCGTGCGAAATTATCTTTTTATTCATAAACAACACGTTGTAACTCGAAAAGCTTTGGTGTTGCCTGTATGTCTAAGTGTGTAGCCTCAAAAGGGAACGCACAGGATAGTTTTCTCTCGAAAGAATATGTAAGAATACCACGTTATAAGGAAATACAGTGTTGAAGAGTAAAGACAAATACTTACGTATTGGAAACACCTTACGAGAAGAATTAACGCATCTTACAAAATTAGCTTGTATCTCCTAAACAACAGGTTGTAACTCGAAAAGATTTGGTGTGGCGTGTACGTCTAAACGTGTAGCCTCAAAAGAGAACCCACAGGAGAATTTTCTTTCGTCAAAATTTTTCAGAAAACTACGTTTTAATGAAATCCCGCATCGTGCGATATCATCTTCTTTTTCCTAAACAACATGTTGTAACTCGAAAAGCTTTCGTGTTGCGTGTATGTGTAAGCATGGAGCCTCAAAAGAGAAGGCACAGGAGGGTTTTCTCTCGAAAGAATATGTAAGAATACCACTTTATTAGGAAATACAATTTTGCAGAGTAAAAACAAATAAGTATATATTGGGAACACTTTACGAGAAGAAATAAAGCATCGAACAAAATTAGCTTGTATCTCCTAAACAACACGTGGTAACTCGAAAAGTTTTGGTTTGGCGTGTACGTCTAAACATGTAGCCTCAAAAGAGAACACAAATGGGAATTTTCTTTCATCAAAATTTGTCAGAAAACCACGTTTTAAGGAAATCCCGCATCCTCCGTAATTATCTTGTTTTTCCTAAACAACACGTTGTAACTCGAAAAGCTTTGGTGTTGCGTGTATGTCTAAGCGTGTAGCTTCAAAAGAGAATGAACAGGAGAGTTTTCTCTCGAAAGAACATGTAAAAATACAACGTTATAAGGAAATACAGTGTTGCAAAGTAAAGACAAAAAGTACATATTGGAAACACTTTACGAGAAGAAATTACGCATCATACAATATTAGCTTGTATCTCCTAAACAACAAGTGGAAACTCGAAAACATTTGGTTTGGCATGTACGTCTAAAAGTGAAGCCTCAAAAGAGAAACCACTGGAGAATTTTCTTTCTTCAAAATTTGTCAGAAAACCACGTTTTAACGAAATCCCACATCCTACAAAATTATCTTGTTTTCCTAAACAACAAGTTGTAACTCGAAAATCTTTGGTGTTGCGTGTATGTCTAAGTGTGTAGCCTCAAAAGGGAATGCACAGGAGAGTTTTTTCTCTCGAAAGAATATGTAAGAATACCACGTTATAAGGAAATACAGTGTTGCAGAGAGAAGACAAATACGTACATATTGGAAACACTTTAAGAGCAGAAATAAAGCATTTTACAAAATTGGCTTGTATCTCCTAAACAACACGTTGTAACTCGAAAAGATTTCATGTGACATGTACGTCTAAACATGTAGCCTCAAAAGAGAACCGACAGTAGAATTTTCTTACATCAAAATTTGTCAGAAACCACGTTTTAACGAAATCTCGCATCGTGCGAAATTATCTAGTTTTTCCTAAACAACACGTTGTAACTCGAAAATCTTCTGTGCTGCGTGTATGGCTAAGCGTGTAGACTCAAAGGAGAACGCACAGGAGAGTTTTCTCTCGAAAGAATATGTAAGAATACCACGTTATAAGAAAATACAGTGTTGCAGAGTAAAGACAAAAACGTATGTATTGGAAACACTTTACAAGAAGAAATAACGCATCATACTAAATTAGCTTGTATCTCCTAAACAACAGGTTGTAACTCGAAAGGATTTGGTGTGGCATGTACGTCTAAACGTGTAGCCTCAAAAGAGAACCGACAGGAGAATTTTCTATCGTCAAAATATGTGAGAAAACCACGTTTTAAGGAAATCCCTCATCGTGCAAAATTATCTTCTTTTTCCTAAACAACAAGTTGTAACTCAAAAAGTTTTGGTGTTGCGTGTATGTCTAAGCGCGTAGCCTCAAAAGAGAACGCAAAGGAGAGTATTTTCTCGATAGAATTTGTAAGAATACCACGTTATAAGGAAATACAGTGTTGCAGAGTAAAGACAAATACGTACGTATTGGAAACACTTTACGAGAAGAAATAACGCATTGTACAAAATTAGCTTGTATCTCCTAAACAACACGTTGTAACTCGAAAAGATTTGATGTGGCGTGTACGTCTAAACGTGTAGCCTCAAAAGAGAACCCACAGGAGAATTTTCTTTGGTCAAATTTGTCAGAAAACCACGTATTAAGGAAATCCTGCATCGTGCGAAATTATCTTGTATTTCCTAAACAACACGTTGTAACTCGAAAAGCTGTTGTGTTGCGTGTATGTCTCAGTGTATAGCCTCAAAAGAGAACACACAGGAGAGTATTCTCTCGAAAGAATATGTAAGAATACCACGTTATAAGGAAATACAGTGTTGCAGAGTAAAGACAAATACGTACGTATTGGAAACCCTTAAACTTTAAGAGATGAAATAAAGCATCGTACAAAATTAGCTCGTATCTCCTAAACAATACGTTGTAACTTGAAATGACTTGGTGTGGAGTGTACGTCTAAACGTGTAGGCTCAAAAGAGAACCCATAGGAGAATTTTCTTTCATCAAAATTTTCAGAAAACCACGTTTTAAGGAAATCCTGCATCGTGCAAAATTATCGTGAGAGAGTATCTTGTTTTTCCTAAACAACACGTTGTAATTCGAAAAGCTTTGGTGTTGCGTGTATGTCTAAGCGTGTAGCCTCAAAAGAGAACGCACAGGAGAGGTTTCTCTCGAAAGAATATGTAAGAATACCACGTTATAAGGAAATACAGTGTTGCAGAGTAAAGACAAATACGTACTTATTGGAAACACTTCATGAGAAGAAATAACGCATTGTAAAAAATTAGTTTGTATCTCCTAAACAACACGTTGTAACTCGAAAACATTTGGTGTGGCGTGTACGTTAAATGTGTAGCCTCAAAAGAAAACCCATAGGAGAATTTTCTTTGGTAAAAATTTGTCAGAAAACCACATATTAAGGAAATCCCGCATCGTGCGAAATTATCTTGTTTTTCCTAAACAACGCGTTGTAACTCGAAAAGCTTTGGTGTTGCGTGTATGTCTAAGCATGTAGCCTCAAAAGAGAACACACAGAAGAGTTTTCTCTCGAAAGAATATGTAAGATTACCACGTTATAAGGAAGTACAATGTTGCAGAATAAAGAAAAATACTTAAGTATTGGAAACCCTTAAAATTAGCGAGATGAAATAAAGCATCATACAAAATTAGCTTGTATCTCCTAAACAACACGTTGTAACTCGAAAAGATTTGGTGTGGCGTGTACATCTAAACGTGTAGCCTCAAAAGAGAACCACAGGACAATTTTTTTTCGTCAAAATTTGTCAGAAAACCACGTTTTAAGGAAATCCCGCATCGTGAGAAATTATCTTGTTCTTCCTAAACAACACGTTGTAATTCGAAAAGCTTTGGTGTTGCATGTATGTCTAAGCATGTAGCCTCAAAAGAGAACGCACAGGAGAGTTTTCTCTCGAAAGAATATGTAAGAATACCACGTTATAAGGAAATACAGTGTTGCAGAGTAAAGACAAACACATAAGTATTGGAAACACTTTACAAGAAGTAATAATGCATCGTACAAAATTAGCTTGTGTCTCCTAAACAACACGTTGTAACTCGAAAAGATTTGGTGTGGCGTTTACAACTAAACATGTAGCCTCAAAAGAGAACCCACAGGAGAATTTTCTTTCGTCAAAATTTTTCAGAAAACCACGTTTTAAGGAAATCCGCATCGTGCGAAATTATCTTGTTTTTCCTAAACAACAGGTTGTAATTCGAAAAGCTTTGGTGTTGCGTGTATGTCTAAGCATGTAGCCTCGAAAGAGAACGCAGAGGAGAGTTTTCTCTCGAAAGAATATGCAAAAATACCACGTTATAAGGAAATACAGTGTTGCAGAGTAAAGGCAAATACGTATGTATTGGAAAAATTTAAACTTTATGAGAAGAAATAACGCATCCTAAAAAATTAGCTTGTATCTCCTAACCAACACGTTGTAACTCGAAAAGATTTGGTGTGGTGTGTACATCTAAACGTGTAGCCTCAAAAGAGAACCCACAGGAGTATTTTCATTCGTCAAAATTTGTCAGAAAACCACGTTTTAAGGAAATCCCGCATCGTGCGAAATTATCTTGTTTTTCCTAAACAACAAATTGTAATTCGAAAAGCTTTGGTGTTGCGTGTATGTTTAATCGTGTAGCCTCAAAAGAGAACGCACAGGAGAGTTTTCTCTCGAAACAATATGTAAGAATACCACGTTATAAGTAAATACAGTGTTGCAGAGTAAAGACAAATACATACTTATTGGAAACAATTAAACTTTACGAGAAGAAATAAGGCATCATACAAAATTAGTTTGTATCTCCTAAACAACACGTTATAACTCGAAAAGATTTGGTGTGGTGTGTACGTCTAACATGTAGCCTCAAAGGAGAACCACAGGACAATTTTCTTTCGTCAATATTTGTCAGAAAACCACGTTTTAAGGAAATCCTGCATCGTGCGAAATTATCTTGTTTTTCCTAAACAACACGTTGTAACTCGAAAAGCTTTGGTGTTGCGTGTATGTCTAAGCGTGTAGCCTCAAAAGAGAATGCACAGGAGAGTTTTCTCTCGAAAGAATATGTAAGAATACCACGTTATGTGGAAATACATTGTTGCAGAGTAAAGACAAATAAGTACATATTGGAAACACTTTAGGTGAGGTAATAACGCATCGTACAAAATTAGCTTGTATCTCCTAAACAAAACGTTGTAACTCGAAAAGATTTGGTGTGGCGTTTACAACTAAACATGTAGCCTCAAAAGAGAACCCACAGGAGTATTTTATTTCCTCAAAATTTGTCAGAAAACCACGTTTTAAGGAAATCCCGCATCGTGAGAAATTATCTTGTTTTTCCTAAACAACACATTGTAACTCGAAAAGTTTTGGTGTTGCGTGTATGTCTACGCGTGTAGCCTCAAAAGAGAATGCACAGGAGAGTTTTCTCTCGAAAGAATATGTAAGAATACCACGTTATATGGAAATACAGTGTTGCAAAGTAAAGACAAATATGTACTTATTGGAAACACTTAAACTTTACAAGAAGAAATAAGGCATCATACAAAATTAGTTTGTATCTCCTAAACAACACGCTGTAACTCGAAAAGATTTGGTGTGGCGTGTACGTCTAAACGTGTAGCCTCAAAAGAGAACCCACAGGAGAGTTTTCTTTTGTCAAAATTTGTCAAAACCCACGTTTTAAAGAAATCCCGCATCGTGCGAAATTATCTTGTTTTTCCTAAACATCATGTTGTAACACGAAAAGGTTTGGTGTTGTGGGAATATCTAAGCGTGTAGCCTCAAAAGAGAACGCACAGGAGAGTTTTCTCCCAAAAGATTATATAGTAATACCACATTATAAGGAAATACAGTGTTGCAGAGTAAAGAAAAATACATAATTATTGGAAACACTTAAACTTTATGAGTAGAAATAACACATAGTACAAAATAAGCTTGTATCTCCTAAACAACACGATATAACTCGAAAGGATTTGGTGTGGCTTATACGGCTAAACGTGTACCCTCAAAAGAGAACCCTCAGGAGAATTTTATTTCGTCAATATTTGTCAGAAAACCACGTTTTAAGGAAATCCCGCATCGTGCGAAATTATCTTGTTTTTCCTAAACAACAAATTGTAATTCGAAAAGCTTTGGTGTTGCGTGTATGTTTAATCGTGTAGCCTCAAAAGAGAACGCACAGGAGAGTTTTCTCACGAAAGAATATGTAAGAATACCACGTTATAAGTAAATAGAGTGTTGCAGAGTAAAGACAAATACATACTTATTGGAAACACTTAAACTTTACGAGAAGAAATAAGGAATCATACAAAATTAGTTTGTATTTCCTAAACAAAACGTTATAACTCGAAAAGATTTGGTGTGGTGTGTACGTCTAACGTGTAGCCTCAAAGGAGAACCACAGGACAATTTTCTTTCATCAATATTTGTCAGAAAACCACGTTTTAAGGAAATCCTGCATCGTGCGAAATTATCTTGTTTTTCCTAAACAACACGTTGTAACTCGAAAAGCTTTGGTGTTGCGTGTATGTCTAAGCGTGTAGCCTCAAAAGAGAATGCACAGGAGAGTTTTCTCTCGAAAGAATATGTAAGAATACCACATTATATGGAAATACATTGTTGCAGAGTAAAGACAAATAAGTACGTATTGGAAACACTTTACGAGAGGTAATAACGCATCGTACAAAATTAGCTTGTATCTCCTAAACAAAACGTTGTAACTCGAAAAGATTTGGTGTGGCATTTACAACTAAACATGTAGCCTCAAAAGAGAACCCACAGGAGAATTTTCTTTCGTCAAAATTTTTCAGAAAACCACGTTTTAAGGAAATCCCACATCGTGTGAAATTATCTTGTTTTTCCTAAACAACAGGTTGTAATTCGAAATGCTTTGGTGTTGCGTGTATGTCTAAGCATGTAGCCTCTAAAGAGAACGCACAGGAGAGTTTTTCTCTCGAAAGAATATGCAAGATTACCACGTTATAAGGAAATACAGTGTTGCAGAGTAAAGGCAATTACTTACATATTGGACATATTTAAACTTTACGAGAAGAAATAACGCATCTTAAAAAATTAGCTTGTATCTCCTAACCAACACGTTTTAACTCGAAAGTATTTGGTGTGGCGTGCACGTCTAAACGTGTAGCCTCAAAAGAGAACCCACAAGAGTATTTTCTTTCGTCAAAATTTGCCAGAAAACCACGTTTTAAGGAAATCCCGCATCGTGCGAAATTATCTTGTTTTTCCTAAACAACACATTGTAACTCGAAAAGCTTTGGTGTTGCGTGTATGTCTACGCGTGTAGCCTCAAAAGAGAACGCACAGGAGAGTTTTCTCACGAAAGAATATGTAAGAATACCACGTTATAAGTAAATAGAGTGTTGCAGAGTAAAGACAAATACATACTTATTGGAAACACTTAAACTTTACGAGAAGAAATAAGGAATCATACAAAATTAGTTTGTATTTCCTAAACAAAACGTTATAACTCGAAAAGATTTGGTGTGGTGTGTACGTCTAACGTGTAGCCTCAAAGGAGAACCACAGGACAATTTTCTTTCATCAATATTTGTCAGAAAACCACGTTTTAAGGAAATCCTGCATCGTGCGAAATTATCTTGTTTTTCCTAAACAACACGTTGTAACTCGAAAAGCTTTGGTGTTGCGTGTATGTCTAAGCGTGTAGCCTCAAAAGAGAATGCACAGGAGAGTTTTCTCTCGAAAGAATATGTAAGAATACCACGTTATGTGGAAATACATTGTTGCAGAGTAAAGACAAATAAGTACGTATTGGAAACACTTTACGGGAGGTAATAACGCATCGTACAAAATTAGCTTGTATCTCCTAAACAAAACGTTGTAACTCGAAAAGATTTGGTGTGGCGTTTACAACTAAACATGTAGCCTCAAAAGAGAACCCACAGGAGAATTTTCTTTCGTCAAAATTTTTCAGAAAACCACGTTTTAAGGAAATCCCGCATCGTGTGAAATTATCTTGTTTTTCCTAAACAACAGGTTGTAATTCGAAATGCTTTGGTGTTGCGTGTATGTCTAAGCATGTAGCCTCTAAAGAGAACGCACAGGAGAGTTTTTCTCTCGAAAGAATATGCAAGATTACCACGTTATAAGGAAATACAGTGTTGCAGAGTAAAGGCAATTACTTACATATTGGACACATTTAAACTTTACGAGAAGAAATAACGCATCTTAAAAAATTAGCTTGTATCTCCTAACCAACACGTTTTAACTCGAAAGTATTTGGTGTGGCATGTACGTCTAAACGTGTAGCCTCAAAAGAGAACCCACAAGAGTATTTTCTTTCGTCAAAATTTGCCAGAAAACCACGTTTTAAGGAAATCCCGCATCGTGCGAAATTATCTTGTTTTTCCTAAACAACACATTGTAACTCGAAAAGCTTTGGTGTTGCGTGTATGTCTACGCGTGTAGCCTCAAAAGAGAATGCACAGGAGAGTTTTCTCTCGAAAGAATATGTAAGAATACCACGTTATAAGGAAATACAGTATTGCAGAGTAAAGACAAATACGTACTTATTGGAAACACTTAAACTTTACGAGAAGAAATAAGGCATCGTACAAAATTAGTTTGTATCTCCTAAATAACACGTTGTAACTCGAAAAGATTTGGTGTGGCGTGTACGCTTAAAGTGTAGCCTCAAAAGAGAACCCACAGGAGAGTTTTCTTTCGTCAAAATTTGTCAAAACCCACGTTTTAAAGAAATCCCGCATCGTGCGAAATTATCTTGTTTTTCCTAAACAACATGTTGTAACTCGAAAAGGTTTGATGTTGCGGGTATATCTAAGCGTGTAGCCTCAAAAGAGAACGCACAGGAGAGTTTTCTCCCAAAAGATTATGTAGGAATACCAGATTATAAGGAAATACAGTGTTGCAGAGTAAAGACAAATACATACTTATTGGAAACACTTAAACTTTACGAGTAGAAATAACACATAGTACAAAATAAGCTTGTATCTCCTAAACAACACGATATAACTCGAAAGGATTTGGTGTGGCTTGTACGTCTAAATGTGTACCCTCAAAAGAGAACCCACAGGAGAATTTTCTTTCGTCAAAATTTGTCAGAAAACCACGTTTTAAGGAAATCCCGCATCGTGCGAAATTATCTTGTTTTTCCTAAACAACACGTTGTAACTCGAAAAGCTTTGGTGTTGCGTGTATGTCTAAGCGTGTAGCCTCAAAAGAGAATGCACAGGAGAGTTTTCTCTCGAAAGAATATGTAAGAATACCACGTTATATGGAAATACATTGTTGCAGAGTAAAGACAAATACGTAAGTATTGGAAACACTTTACGAGAGGTAATAACGCATCGTACAAAATTAGCTTGTATCTCCTAAACAAAACGTTGTAACTCGAAAAGATTTGGTATGGCATTTACAACTAAACATGTAGCCTCAAAAGAGAACCCACAGGAGAATTTTCTTTCGTCCAAATTTTTCAGAAAACCACGTTTTAAGGAAATCCGACATCGTGTGAAATTATCTTGTTTTTCCTAAACAACAGGTTGTAATTCGAAATGCTTTGGTGTTGGGTGTATGTCTAAGCATGTAGCCTCTAAAGAGAACGCACAGGAGAGTTTTTCTCTCGAATGAATATGCAAGATTGCCACGTTATAAGGAAATACAGTGTTGCAGAGTAAAGGCAATTACGTACGTATTGGACACATTTAAACTTTACGAGAAGAAATAACGCATCTTAAAAAATTAGCTTGTATGTCCTAACCAACACGTTTTAACTCGAAAGGATTTGGTGTGGCGTGTACGTCTAAACGTGTAGCCTCAAAAGAGAACCCACAGGAGTATTTTCTTTCATCAAAATTTGTCAGAAAACCACGTTTTAAGGAAATCCCGCATCGTGCGAAATTATCTTGTTTTTCCTAAACAACACAATGTAACTCGAAAAGCTTTGGTGTTGCGTGTATGTCTAAGCGTGTAGCCTCAAAAGAGAATGCACAGGAGAGTTTTCTCTCGAAAGAATATGTAAGAATACCACGTCATAAGGAAATACAGTGTTGCAGAGTAAAGACAAATACGTACTTATTGGAAACACTTAAACTTTACGAGAAGAAATAAGGCATCATACAAAATTAGTTTGTATCTCCTAAACAGCACGGTGTAACTCGAAAAGATTTGGTGTGGCGTGTACGTCTAAACGTGTAGCCTCAAAAGAGAACCAACAGGAGGGTTTTCTCTCATCAAAATTTGTCAAAACCCACGTTTTAAAGAAATCCCGCATCGTGCGAAATTATCTTGTTTTTCCTAAACAACATGTAACTCGAAAAGGTTTGGTGTTGCGGGTATATCTAAGCGTGTAGCCTCAAAAGAGAACGCACAGGAGAGTTTTCTCCCAAAAGCTTATGTAGGAATACCACATTATAAGGAAATACAGTGTTGCAGAGTAAAGACAAATACATACTTATTGGAAACACTTAAACTTTACGAGTAGAAATAACACATAGTACAAAATAAGCTTGTATCTCCTAAACAACACGATATAACTCGAAAGGATTTGGTGTGGCTTGTACGTCTAAACATGTACCCTCAAAAGAGAACCCACAGGAGAATTTTCTTTCGTCAAAATTTGTCAGAAAACCAAGTTTTAAGGAAATCCCGCATCATGCGAAATTATCTTGTTTTTCCTAAACAACACGTTGTAACTCGAAAAGCTTTGGTGTTGCGTGTATGTCTAAGCGTGTAGCCTCCAAAGAGAACGCACAGGAGAGTTTTCTCTCGAAAAAATATGTAAGAATAACACGTTATAAGGAAATACAGTGTTGCAGAGTAAAGGCAAATACAAACATATTGGAAACACTTAAACATTAGGAGAAGAAATAACGCACCGTAAAAAAATTAGCTTATATCTCCTAAACAACACATTGTAACTCAAAAAGATTTGGTGTGGCGTGTACATCTAAACGTGTAGACTCAAAAGAGAACCCACAGGAGAATATTCTTTAGTCAAAATTTGTCAGAAAACCACGTTTTATGGAAATCCCGCATCGTGTGAAATTATCTTGTTTTTCCGAAACAACACGTTGTAACTCGAAAAGCTTTGTTGTTGCGTGTATGTCTAAGCGTGTAGCCTCAAAAGAGAATGCAAAGGAGAGTTTTTTTCTCGAAAGAATATGTAAGAATACCACGTTATTAGGAAACACAGTGTTGTAAAGACAAATACTTACGTATTGGAAAAACTTTACGAGAAGAAATAACGCATCGTACAAAATTAGCTTGTATCTCCTAAACAACACGTTGTAACTTAAAAAGATTTGGTGTGGCCTGTACGTCTAAACGTGTAGCCTCAAAAGAGAACCCACAGGAGAATATTCTTTCGTCAAAATTTTTCAGAAAACCACGTTTTAAGGAAATCCCGCATCGTGCGAAATTATCTTGTTTTTCCTAAACAACATGTTGTAACTCGAAAAGCTTTGGTGTTGCGTGTATGTCTAAGCGTGTAGCCTCAAAAGAGAACACACAGGAGAGTTGTATCTCGATAGAATTTGTAAGAATACCACGTTAAAAGGAAATACAGTGTTGCAAAGTAAAGACAAATACATATGTATTGGAAACCCATAAACTTTACGAGATGAAATAAAGCATCGTACAAAATTAGCTTGTATCTCCTAAACAACACGTTGTAACTCGAAAAGATGTGGTGTGGCGTGTACGTCTAAACGTGTAGCCTCAAAAGAGAACCCACAGGAGAATTTTTTTCGTCAAAATTTTTCAGAAAACCACGGTTTACGGAAATCCCGTATCGTGCGAAATTATCTTGTTTTTCCTGAACAACACGTTGTAACTCGAAAGGCTTTGGTGTTGTGTGTATGTCTAAGCATGTAGCCTCAAAAGAGAACGCACAGGAGAGTTTTTTCTCAATAGAATTTGTAAGAATACCACGTTATAAGGAAATACAGTGTTGCAGAGTAAAGACAAATACGTATGTATTGGAAACCCATAAACTTTACGAGATGAAATAAAGCATCGTATAAAATTAGCTTGTATCTCCTAAACAACACGTGGTAACTCGAAAAGATTTGGTGTGGCGTGTACGTCTAAACGTGTAGCCTCAAAAGAGAACCCACAGGACAATTTTCTTTCGTCAAAATTCGTCAGAATACCACGTTTTAAGGAAATCCCGCATCGTGAGAAATTATCTTGTCCTTCCTAAACAACACGTTTTAACTCGAAAAGCTTTGGTGTTGGGTGTATGTCTAAGTGTGTAGCCCCAAAAGAGAACACACAGGAGAGTTTTCTCTCTAAAGAATATGTAAGAATACCACGTTATAAGGATATACAGTGTGGCAGAGTAAAGACAAATATGTCCATATTGGAAGCACTTTATGAGAGAAATAATGCATCTTGCAAAATTAGCTTGTTTGTCCTAAACAACACGTTGTAACTCAAAAAGATTTGGTGTGGCGTGTACGTCTAAACGTGTAGCCTCAAAAGAGAACCCACAGGAGAGTTTTCTTTCGTCAAAATTTGTCAGAAAACCACGTTTTAAGGAAATCCCGCATCGTGAGAAATTATCTTGTTCTTCCTAAACAACACGTTTTAACTCGAAAAGCTTTGGTGTTGCGTGTATGTCTAAGCATGTAGCCCCAAAAGAGAACGCACAGGAGAGTTTTCTCTCAAAAGAATATTTAGAATACCACGTTATAAGGAAATACAGTGTGGCAGAGTAAAGACAAATACGTATGTATTGGAAGCACTTTATGAGAGAAATAAAGCATCTTGCAAAATTAGCGTGTATGTCTTAAACAACACGTTGTAACTCAAAAAGACTTGGTGTGGCGTGTACGTATAAACGTGTAGCCTCAAAAGAGAACCCACAGGAGAGTTTTCTTTCGTCAAAATTTGTCAAAACCATGTTTTAAAGAAATCCCGCATCGTGCGAAATTATCTTGTTTTTCCTAAACAACATGTTGTAACTCGAAAAGGTTTGGTGTTGCGGGTATATCTAAGCGTGTAGCCTCAAAAGAGAACGCACAGGAGAGTTTTCTCCCAAAAGCTTATGTAGGAATACCACATTATAAGGAAATACAGTGTTGCAGAGTAAAGACAAATACATACTTATTGGAAACACTTAAACTTTACGAGTAGAAATAACACATAGTACAAAATAAGCTTGTATCTCCTAAACAACACGATATAACTCGAAAGGATTTGGTGTGGCTTGTACGTCTAAACGTGTACCCTCAAAAGAGAACCCACAGGAGAATTTTCTTTCGTCAAAATTTGTCAGAAAACCTCGTTTTAAGGAAATCCCGCATCGTGAGAAATTATCTTGTTTTTCCTAAACAACACGTTGTAACTCGAAAAGTTTTGGTGTTGCGTGTATGTCTAAGCGTGTAGCCTCAAAAGTGAATGCACAGGAGAGTTTTCTCTCGAAAGAATATGTAAGAATACCACGTTATATGGAAATACATTGTTGCAGAGTAAAGACAAATACGTATTGGAAACCCTTTACGAGAGGTAATAACGTATCTTACAAAATTAGCTCGTATCTCCTAAACAAAACGTTGTAACTCGAAAAGATTTGGTGTGGCGTTTACAACTAAACATGTAGCCTCTAAAGAGAACCCACAGGAGAATTTTCTTTCGTCAAAATTTTTCAGAAAACCACGTTTTAAGGAAATCCCGCATCGTGTGAAATTATCTTGTTTTTCCTAAACAACAGGTTGTAATTCGAAGTGCTTTGGTGTTGCGTGTATGTCTAAGCGTGCAGCCTCAAAAGAGAATGCACAGGAGAGTTTTCTCTCGAAAGAATATGTAAGAATACCACGTTAAAAGGAAATATATTGCTGCAGAGTAAAGACATATACGTACTTATTGGAAACACATTATGAGAAGAAATAACGCATGGTACAAAATTAGCTTGTATCTCCGAAAAAACACGTGGTAACTCAAAAAGATTTGGTGTGGCGTGTACGTCTGAACGTGTAGCCTCAAAAGAGAACCCACAGGAGAATTTTCTTACGTCAAAATTTGTCAGAAAACCACGTTTTAAGGAAATCCCGCATCATGGGAAATTATCTTGTTCTTCCTAAACAACAGGTTGTAACTCGAAAAGCTTTGGTGTTGCGTATATGTCTAAGCGTGTAGCCTCAAATGAGAACGCACTGGAGAGTTTCTCTTGAAAGAATATGTAAGAATACCACGTTATAAGGAAATACAGTGTTGCAGAGTAAAGGCATATACTTACTTATTGGAAAAACTTTACGAGAAGAAATAATGCATCGTACAAAATTAGCTTGTATCTCCTAAACAACACGTTGTAACTTAAAATGATTTGGTGTGGCCTGTACGACTAAACGTGTAGCCTCAAAAGAGAACCCATATAGGAATTTTCCTTGGTCAAAATTTGTCAGAAAACCACTTATTAAGGAAATCCCGCATCGTGCGTAATTATCTAGTTTTTCCTAAACAACACGTTGTAACTCGAAAAGCTTTGGTGTTGCGTGTATGTCTAAGCGCGTAGCCTCAAAGGGGAATGCACAGGAGAGTTTTCTCTCGAAAGAATATGTAAGAATACCACGTTATAAGGAAATACAGTGTTGCAGAGTATAGACAAATACATACTTATTGGAAACACTTTACGAGAAGAAATAAAGCATCATGAAAATTAGCTAGTATCTCCTAAACAACACGTTGTAACTGGAAAAGATTTTGTGTGGCGTGTACGTCTAAACGTGTAGCCTCAAAAGAGAACCCACAGGAGAGTTTTCCTTCGATAAAATTTGTCAGAATATCACGTTTTAAGGAAATACCGCATAGTGCGAAATTATCTTGTTTTTCCTAAACAACATGTTGTAACTCGAAAAACTTTAGTGTTGCGTGTATTTCTAAGCGTGTAGCCTCAAAAGAGAATGGACAGGAGAGTTTTCTCCCAAAAGAATATGTAGGAATACCACGTTATAAGGAAATACAGTGTTGCAGAGTAAAGACAAATACATACATATTGGAAACACTTAAACTTTACGAGAAGAAATAACACATAGTACAAAATTAGCTTGTATCTCCTAAACAACACGTTATAACTCGAAATGATTTGGTGTGGCGTGTATGTCTAAACGTGTACCCTCAAAAGAGAACCCACGGGAGAATTTTCTTTCATCAAAATTTGTCAGAAAACCACGTTTTAAGGAAATCCCGCATCATGCGAAATTATCTTGTTTTTCCTAAAAAACACGTTGTAACTCGAAAAGCTTTGGTGTTGCGTGTATGTCGAAGCGTGTAGCCTCCAAAGAGAACGCACAGGAGAGTTTACTGTCGAAAGAATATGTAAGAATACCACGTTATAAGGAAATACAGTGTTCCAGAGTAAAGGCAAATACATACGTATTGGAAACACTTAAACTTTACGAGAAGAAATAACGCATCATAAAAAAATTAGCTTGTATCTCCTAAACAACACGTTGTAACTCGAAAGGATTTGGTGTGGCGTGTACGTTTAAACATGTAGCCTCAAAAGAGAACCCACAGGAGAATTTTCTTTCGTCAAAATTTGTCCAAAAACCACGTTATAAGGAAATCCCTCATCGTGCGAAATTATCTTGTTTTTCCTAAACAAAATGTCGTAACTCGAAAAGCTTTGGTGTTGTGTGTATGTCTAAGCGTGTAGCCTCAAAAGAGAAGGCACAGGAGAGTTTTCTCTCGAAAGAATATGTAAGAATACCACGTTATAAGGAAATACAATGTTGCAGAGTAAAGACATATTCTTACTTATTGGAAAATCTTTACGAGAAGAAATAACCTATCATACAAAATTAGCTTGTATCTCCTAAACAACACGTTGTAACTTAAAAAGATTAGGTGTGGCCTGTACATCTAAACGTGTAGCCTCAAAAGAGAACCCGTAGGAGAATTTTCCTTGGTCAAAATTTGTCAGAAAACCACTTATTAAGGAAATCCCACAGCGCAGGAAATTATCTGGTTTTTCCTAAACAACACGTTGTAACGCGAAAAGCTTTGGTGTTGCCTGTATGTCTAAGCGTGTAGCCTCAAAGGGGAACACATAGGAGAGTTTTCTCTCGAAAGAATATGTAAGAATACCACGTTATAAGGAAATACAGTGTTGCAGACTAAAGGCAAATACGTACCTATTGGAAACACTTTACGAGAAGAAATAACGCATCGTACAAAATTAGCTTGTATCTCCTAAACAACACGTTGTAAATCGAAAAGATTTGGTGTGGCCTGTACTTCTAAACGTGTAGCCTCAAAAGAGAACCCACAGGACAATTTTCTTTCGTCAAAATTTGTCAGAAAACCACGTTTTAAGGAAATCCCGCATCGTGAGAAATTATCTTGTTCTTCCTAAATAACACGTTTTAACTTGAAAAGCTTTGGTGTTGTGTGTATGTCTAAGCGTGTAGCCTCAAAAGAGAAGGCACAGGAGAGTTTTCTCTCGAAAGAATATGTAAGAATACCACCTTATAAGGAAATACAGTGTTGCAGAGTAAAGACAATTACATACTTATTGGAAAAACTTTACGAGAAGAAATAACGCATCGTACAAAATTAGCTTGTATCTCCTAAACAACACATTGTAACTTAAAAAGATTACGTGTGGCCTGTACATCTAAACGTGTAGCCTCAAAAGAGAACCCATAGGAGAATTTTCCTTGGTCAAAATTTGTCAGAAAACCACTTATTAAGGAAATCCCACAGCGCAGGAAATTATCTGGTTTTTCCTAAACAACACGTTGTAACGCGAAAAGCTTTGGTGTTGCGTGTATGTCTAAGCGTGTAGCCTCAAAGGGGAACACACAGGAGAGTTTTCTCTCGAAAGAATATGTAAGAATACCACGTTATAAGGAAATACAGTGTTGCAGACTAAAGGCAAATACGTACCTATTGGAAACACTTTACGAGAAGAAATAACGCATCGTACAAAATTAGCTTGTATCTCCTAAACAACACGTTGTAAATCGAAAAGATTTGGTGTGGCCTGTACTTCTAAACGTGTAGCCTCAAAAGAGAACCCACAGGACAATTTTCTTTCGTCAAAATTTGTCAGAAAACCACGTTTTAAGGAAATCCCGCATCGTGAGAAATTATCTTGTTCTTCCTAAACAACACGTTTTAACTTGAAAAGCTTTGGTGTTGGGTGTATGTCTAAGCATGTAGCCCCAAAAGAGAATGCAGAGGAGAGTTTTCTCTCGAAAGAATATGTAAGAATACCACCTTATAAGGAAATACAGTGTTGCAGAGTAAAGACAATTACATACTTATTGGAAAAACTTTACGAGAAGAAATAACGCATCGTACAAAATTAACTTGTGTCTCCTAAACAACACGTTGTAACTTAAAGAGATTTGGTGTGGCAAGTACGTCTAAACGTGTAGTCTCAAAAGAGAACCCATAGGATAATTTTCTTTGTTCAATATTTGTCATAAAACCACGTATTAAGGAAATCCCTCATCGTGCGAAATTATCTTGTTTTTCCTAAACAACACGTTGTAACTTGAAAAGCGTTGGTGTTGCGTGTATGTCTAAGCGTGTAGCCTCAAAAGAGGATGCACAGGAGAGTTTTCTCTCGAAAGAATATGTAAGAATACCACGTTATAAGGAAATACAGTGTTGCAGACTAAAGGCAAATACATACATATTGGAAACACTTTACAAGAAGAAATAACGCATCGTAAAAAATTAGCTTGTATCTCCTAAACAACACGTTGTAACTCGAAATGATTTGGTGTGGCGTGTACGTCTAAACGTGTAGCCTCAAAAGAGAACCCACAGGAGAATTTTCTTTCGTCAAAATTTGTCAGAAAACCACTTATTAAGGAAATCCTGCATCGTGCGAAACTATCTAGTTTTCCTAAAGAACACATTGTTACTCGAAAATATTTGCTGTTGCGTGTATGTCTAAGCATGTAGCCTCAAAAGAGAACGCACAGGAGAGATTTCTCTCGAACGACTATGTAAGAATACCACGATATAAGGAAATACATTGTGGCAAATTAAAGATAAATACGTACCTTTTGGAAACTCTTAAACTTTACAAGAAGATATAAAGCATTGTAAAAAATTAGCTTTTATCTCCTAAACAACACGTTGTAACTCGAAAAGATTTGGTGTGGCATGTACGTCTAAACGTGTAGCCTCAAATGAAAACCCACAGGAGAATTTTTTTTCGTCAAAATTTTTCAGAAAACCACGTTTTAAGAAAATCCAGCATCGTGCGAAATTATCTTGTTTTTCCTAAACAACACATTGTAAGTCGAAAAGCTTTGGTGTTGTGTGTATGTCTAAGCGTGTAGCCTCCAAAGAGAACGCACAGGAGAGTTTTCTCTCGAAAGAATATGTAAGAATACCACGTTGTAAGGAAATACAGTGTTGCAGAGTAAAGAAAGATACGTATGTATTGGAAACCCACAAACTTTACGAGATGAAATAAAGCATCGTACAAAATTAGCTTGTATCTCCTAAACAACACTTTGTAACTCAAAAAGATTTGGTGTGGCCTGTACGTCTAAACGTGTAGCCTCAAAAGAGAGCCCACAGGACAATTTTCTTTCGTCAAAATTTCGTCAGAAAACCACGTTTTAAGGAAATCCCGCATCGTGAGAAATTATCTTGTTCTTCCTAAACAACACGTTTTAACTTGAAAAGCTTTGGTGTCGGGCATATGTCTAAGCATGTAGCCCCAAAAGAGTATGCAGAGGAGAGTTTTCTCTCGAAAGAATATATAAGAATACCACCTTATAAGGAAATACAGTGTTGCAGAGTAAAGACAAATACATACTTATTGGAAAAACTTTACAAGAAGAATTAACGCATCGTACAAAATTAGCTTGTGTCTCCTAAACAACACGTTGTAACTTAAAAATATTTGGTGTGGCCTGTACGTCTAAACGTGTAGTCTCAAAAGAGAACCCATAGGATAATTTTCTTTGGTCAATATTTGTCAGAAAACCACGTATTAAGGAAATCCCTCATCGTGTGAAATTATCTAGTTTTTCCTAACAAACACGTTGTAACTCGAAAAGCTTTGGTGTTGCGTGTATGTCTAAGCGTGTAGCCTCAAAAGAGGATGCACAGGAGAGTTTTCTCTCGAAAGAATATGTAAGAATACCACGTTATAAGGAAATACAGTGTTGCAGACTAAAGGCAAATACATAGGTATTGGAAAAACTTTATGAGAACAAATAACGCATCGTACAAAATTAGCTTGTATCTCCTAAACAACACGTTGTAACTAGAAAAGATTTGGTGTGGCGTGTACATCTAAACGTGTAGCCTCAAAAGAGAACCCACAGGAGAATTTTCTTTCGTCAAAATTTGTCAGAAAACCACTTATTAAGGAAATCCTGCATCGTGCGAAACTATCTAGTTTTCCTAAACAACACATTGTTACTCGAAATATTTGCTGTTGCGTGTATGTCTAAGCATGTAGCCTCAAAAGAGAACGCACAGGAGATATTTCTCTCGAACGAGTATGTAAGAATACCACGTTATAAGGAAATACATTGTGGCAAATTAAAGATAAATACGTACCTTTTGGAAACTCTTAAACTTTACAAGAAGATATAAAGCATCGTAAAAAAATTAGCTTTTATCTCCTAAACAACACGTTGTAACTCGAAAAGATTTGGTGTGGCATGTACGTCTAAACGTGTAGCCTCAAATGAAAACCCACAGGAGAATTTTCTTTCATCAAAATTTTTCAGAAAACCACGTTTTAAGGAAATCCAGCATCGTGCGAAATTATCTTGTTTTTCCGAAACAACACGTTGTAAGTCGAAAAGCTTTGGTGTTGCGTGTATGTCTAAGCGTGTAGCCTCCAAAGAGAACGCACAGGAGAGTTTTCTCTCGAAAGAATATGTAAGAATACCACGTTGTAAGGAAATACAGTGTTGCAGAGTAAAGAAAGATACGTATGTATTGGAAACCCACAAACTTTACGAGATGAAATAAAGCATCGTAAAAAATTAGCTTGTATCTCCTAAACAACACTTTGTAACTCAAAAAGATTTGGTGTGGCCTGTACGTCTAAACGTGTAGCCTCAAAAGAGAGCCCACAGGACAATTTTCTTTCGTCAAAATTTGTCAGAAAACCACGTTTTAAGGAAATCCCGCATCGTGAGAAATTATCTTGTTCTTCCTAAACAACACGTTTTAACTTGAAAAGCTTTGGTGTTGGGCGTATGTCTAAGCATGTAGCCCCAAAAGAGTATGCAGAGGAGAGTTTTCTCTCGAAAGAATATATAAGAATACCACCTTATAAGGAAATACAGTGTTGCAGAGTAAAGACAAATACATACTTATTGGAAAATCTTTACGAGAAGAATTAACGCATCGTACAAAATTAGCTTGTGTCTCCTAAACAACACGTTGTAACTTAAAAAGATTTGGTGTGGCCTGTATCTCTAAACGTGTAGTCTCAAAAGAGAACCCATAGGATAATTTTCTTTGGTCAATATTTGTCAGAAAACCACTTATTAAGGAAATCCCTCATCGTGTGAAATTATCTAGTTTTTCCTAACAAACACGTTGTAACTCGAAAAGCTTTGGTGTTGCTTGTATGTCTAAGCGTGTAGCCTCAAAAGAGGATGCACAGGAGAGTTTTCTCTCGAAAGAATATGTAAGAATACCACGTTATAAGGAAATACAGTGTTGCAGACTAAAGGCAAATACATAGGTATTGGAAAAACTTTACGAGAACAAATAACACATCGTACAAAATTAGCTTGTATCTCCTAAACGACACGTTGTAACTAGAAAAGATTTGGTGTGGCGTGTACGTCTAAACGTGTAGCCTCAAAAGAGAACCCACAGGAGAATTTTCTTTCGTCAAAATTTGTCAGAAAACCACTTTTTAAGGAAATCCTGCATCGTGCGAAACTATCTAGTTTTCCTAAACAACACATTGTTACTCGAAAATATTTGCTGTTGCGTGTATGTCTAAGCATGTAGCCTCAAAAGAGAACGCACAGGAGAGATTTCTCTCGAACGAGTATGTAAGAATACCACGTTATAAGGAAATACATTGTGGCAAATTAAAGATAAATACGTACCTTTTGGAAACTCTTAAACTTTACAAGAAGATATAAAGCATCGTAAAAAATTAGCTTTTTTCTCCTAAACAACACGTTGTAACTCGAAAAGATTTGGTGTGGCATGTACGTCTAAAAGTGTAGCCTCAAATGAAAACCCACAGGAGAATTTTCTTTCATCAAATTTTTTCAGAAAACCACGTTTTAAGGAAATCCAGCATCGTGCGAAATTATCTTGTTTTTCCGAAACAACACGTTGTAAGTCGAAAAGCTTTGGTGTTGCGTGTATGTCTAAGCGTGTAGCCTCCAAAGAGAACGCACAGGAGAGTTTTCTCTCGAAAGAATATGTAAGAATGCCACGTTGTAAGGAAATACAGTATTGCTGAGTAAAGAAAGATACGTATGTATTGGAAACCCACAAACTTTATGAGATGAAATAAAGCAACGTACAAAATAAGCTTGTATCTCCTAAACAACACATTGTAACTCGAAAAGATTTGGTGTGGCCTGTACGTCTAAACGTGTAGCCTCAAAAGAGAACCCACAGGACAATTTTCTTTTGTCAAAATTTTTCAGAAAACCACGTTTTAAGGAAATACCGCATCGTGAGAAATTATCTTGTTCTTCCTAAACAACACGTTTTAACTCGAAAAGCTTTGGTGTTGGGTGTATGTCTAAGCATGTAGCCCCAAAAGAGAACGCACAGGAGAGTTTTCTCTCAAAAGAATATGTAAGAATACCACGTTATAAGGAAATACAGTGTGGCAGAGTAAAGACAAATACGTGCATATTGGAAGCACTTTATGAGAGAAATAACGCATCTTGCAAAATTAGCTTGTATGTCCTAAACAACACGTTGTAACTCGAAAAGATTTGGTGTGGTGTCTACGTCTAAACGTGTAGCCTCAAAAGAGAACCCACAGGAGAGTTTTCTTTTGTCAAAATTTGTCAGAAAACCACGTTTTAAGGAAATCCCGCATCGTGAGAAATTATCTTGTTTTTCCTAAACAACACTTTGTAACTAGAAAAGCTTTGGTGTTGCGTGTATGTCTAAGTGTGTAGCCTCAAAAGAGAATGCACAGGAGAGTTTTCTCTCGAAAGAATATGTAAGAATACCATGTTATAAGGAAATATATTGCTGCAGAGTAAAGACAAATACGAAAGTATTGGAAACACATTATGAGAAGAAATAACACATGATACAAAATTAGCTTGTATCTCCGAAACAACACGTGGTAACTCAAAAAGATTTGGTGTGACGTGTACGTCTAAATGGGTAGCCTCAAAAGAGAACCCACAGGAGAATTTTCTTACGTCAAAATTTGTCAGAAAACCACATTTTAAGGAAATCCCGCATCGTGCGAAATTATCTTGTTTTTCCTAATCAACACGTTGTAACTCGAAAAGCTTTGGTGTTGCGTGTATGTCTAAGCGTGTAGCCTCCAAAGAGAACGCACGGGATAGTTTTCTCTCAAAAGAATATGTAAGAATACCACGTTATAAGGAAATACAGTGTTGCAGAGTATTGACAAATATGTACTTATTGGAAAAACTTTAGGAGAAGAAATAACGCATCATGCAAAATTAGCTTGTATCTCCTAAACAACACACTGTAACTCGAAAAGATTTGGTGTGGCATGTATGTCTAAACGTGTAGCCTCAAAAGGGAACCCACAGGAGAGATTTCTTTCGTCAAAATTTGTCAGAAAACCACGTTTTAAGGAATTCCCGCATCTTGCGAAATTATCTTGTTTTTCCTAAACAACATGTTGTAACTCGAAAAGCTTTGGTGTTGCGTGTATGTCTAAGCGTGTAGCCTCAAAAGAGAATGCACAGGAGAGTTTTCTCCCGAAAGAATATGTAGGAATACCACGTTATAACGAAATACAGTGTTGCAGAGTAAAGACAAATACATACTTATTGGAAACACTTAAACTTTACGAGAAGAAATAACACATAGTACAAAATTAGCTTGTATATCCTAAACAACACGTTGTAACTCGAAAAGATTTGGTGTGGCATGTACGTCTAAACGTGTAGCCTTCAAAAGAGAACCCACAGGAGAATTTTCTTTAGTCAAAATTTGTCAGAAACCACGTTTTAAGGAAATCCCGTATCATGCGAAATTATCTTGTTTTTCCTAAACAACACGTTGTAACTAGAAAAGCTTTGGTGATGCGTGTATGTCTGAGCGTGTAGCCTCAAAAGAGAATGCACAGGAGAGTTTTCTCTAGAAAGCATATGTAAGAATACCATGTTATAAGGAAATATATAGCTGCAGAGTAATGACAAATACGTACGTATTGGAAACACATTATGAGAAGAAATAACGCATGGTACAAAATTAGCTTGTATCTCCGAAACAACACGTGGTAACTCAAAAAGATTTAGTGTGGTGTGTACGTCTGAACATGTGGCCTCAAAAGAGATCCCACAGGAGAATTTTCTTACGTCAACATTTGTCAGAAAACCACGTTTTAAGAAAATCCCGCATTGTGAGAAATTATCTTGTTCTTCCTAAACAACACGTTGTAACTCGAAAAGCTTTGCTGTTGCGTGTATGTCTAAGCCTGTAGCCTCAAATGAGAACGCACAGAAGAGTTTTCTCTCGAAAAAATATGTAAGAATACCACGTTATAAGGAAATACAGTGTTGCAGAGTAAAGACAAATACTTACTTATTGGAAAAACTTTACAAGAAGAAATAACGCATCGTACAAAATTAGCTTGTATCTCCTAAACAACACGTTGTAACTTAAAAAGATTTGGTGTGGCCTGTATGTCTAAACGTATGGTCTCAAAAGAGAACCCATAGGAGAATTTTCTTTGGTCAAAATTTGTCAGAAAACCACGTATTGAGGAAATCCCTCATCGTGCGAAATTATCTTGTTTTTCCTAAACAACACGTTGTAAAGCGAAAAGCTTTGGTGTTGCGTGTATGTCTAAGCGTGTAGCCTCAAAAGAGGACACACAGGAGAGTTTTCTCTCGAAAGAATATGTAAGAATACCACGTTATAAGGAAATACAGTGTTGCAGAGTAAAGACAAATATGTATGTATTGGAAACCCATGAACTTTAAGAGATGAAATAAAGCATCGTACAAAATTAGCTTGTATCTCCTAAACAACACGTTGTAACTCGAAAAGATTTGGTGTGGCATGTACGTCTAAACTTGTAGCCTCAAAAGAGAACCGACAGGACAATTTTCTTTTGTCAAAATTTTTAAGAAAACCACGATTTAAGGAAATCCCGCATCGTGAGAAATTATCTTGTTCTTCCTAAACAACACGTTTTAACTCGAAAAGCTTTGGTGTTGCGTGTATGTCTAAGCGTGTAGCCCCAAAAGAGAATGCACAGGAGAGTTTTCTCTCAAAAGAATATGTAAGAATACCACGTTATAAGGAAATACAGTGTGGCAGAGTAAAGACAAATACGTACATATTGGAAGCACTTTATGAGAGAAATAACGCATCTTGCAAAATTAGCTTGTATGTCCTAAACAACACGTTGTAATTCGAAAAGATTTGGTGTGGCGTGTACGTCTAAACGTGTAGCCTCAAAAGAGAACCCAAAGGAGAATTTTAAGAGAACCCAAAGGAGAATTTTCTTTCGTCAAAATTTTTCAGAAACTCACGTTTTAAGGAAATCCGCATCATGTGAAATTATCTTATTTTTCCTAAACAACACGTTGTAACTCGAAAAGCTTTCGTGTTGCGTGTATGTCTAAGTGTGTAGCCTCAAAAGAGAACGCACAGGAGAGATTTCTCTCGAAAGAATATGTAAGAATACCACGTTATAAGGAAATACAATTTTGCAGACTAAAGACATATATGTACGTATTGGAAACACTTTATGAGAAGAAATAATACATCATACAATATTAGCTTGTATCTCCAAATCTACACGTTGTAACTCGAAAAGAATTGGTGTGGCGTGAACGTCTAAACGTGTAGCCTCAAAAGAGAACCGAAAGGAGAATTTTCTTTCGTCAAAATTTTTCAGAAAATCACGTTTTAAGGAAATCCCGCATCGTGCGAAATTATCTTGTTTTTCCTAAACAACACGTTGTAAGTCGAAAAGCTTTCATGTTGCGTGTATGTCTAAATGTGTAGCCTCAAAAGAGAAGGCAGAGGAGAGTTTTCTCTCGAAAGAATATGTAAGAATACCATGTTATAACGAAATACAGTTTTGCAGAGTAAAGACAAATACGTACTTTTTGGAAACACTTTACTAGAAGAAATAACGCATCGTACAAAATTAGCTTGTATCTCCAAAACTACACGTTGTAACTCGAAAAGAATTGTTGTGGCGTGTACGTCTTAACGTGTAGCATCAAAAGAGAACCCAAAGGAGAATTTTCTTTTGTCAAAATTTTTCAGAAAATCACGTTTTAAGGAAATCCCGCATCGTGCGAAATTATCTTGTTTTTCCTAAACAACACGTTGTAACTCGAAAAGCTTTCATGTTGCGTGTATGTCTAAGTGTGTAGCCTCAAAAGAGAAGGCACCGGAGAGTTTTCTCTCCAAAGAATATGTAAGAATACCACGTTATAAGGAAATACAATGTTGCAGAGTAAAGACAGCTAATTTTGTTCGATGCGTTATTTCTTCTCATAAAGTGTTTCCAATATGTACTTATTTGTCTTTACTCTGCAAAATTGTATTTCCTTATAACATGGTATTCTTACATATTCTTTCGAGAGAAAACTCTCCTGTGCCTTCTCTTTTGAGGCTCCACGCTTACACATACACGCAACACCAAAGCTTTTCGAGTTACAACATGTTGTTTAGGAAAAAGAAGATGATTTCCCACGATGCGCGATTTATTTAAAACGTGGTTTTCTGACAAATTTTGACAAAAGAAAATTCTCCTGTGGGTTCTCTTTTGAGGTTACACGTTTAGGCGTACATGCCACACCAAATCTTTTCAAGTTACAACATGTTGTTTAGGAGATACAAGCTAATTTTGTACAATGTGTTAATTATTCTCCTAAAGTGTTTCCAATACGTACATATTTGTCTTTACTCTGCAACATTCTATTTCCTTATAACGTGATATTCTTACATATTATTTCGAGAGAAAACTATCCTGTGCGTTCCCTTTTGAGGCTACACACTTAGACATACAGGCAACTCCAAAGCTTTTCGAGTTACAACGTGTTGTTTAGGAAAAACAAGATAATTTCGCACGATGCAGGATTTCATTAAAACGTGGTTTTCTGACAAATTTTGAAGAAAGAAAATTCTCCTGTGGGTTCTCTTTTGAGGATACACGTTTAAAAGTACACACCACACCAAATCCTTTCAAGTTACCACGTGTTGTTTAGGAGATACAAGCTAATTTTGTACGATGCGTTATTTCTTCTCGTAAAGTCTTTCCAATACGTACATATTTGTCTTTACTCTGCAACACTGTATTTCTTTATAATGTTTTATTCTTACATGTTCTTTCGAGAGAAAACTCTCCTGTGCGTTCTCTTTAGAGGCTACATGCTTAGACATACACGCAACACCAAAGCTTTTTGAGTTACAACGTGTTGTTTAGGAAAAACAAGATAATTTTGCACGATGTGGGATTTCCTTAAAACGTTGTTTTCTGACAAATTTGACGAAAGAAAGTTCTTCTGTGGGTTCTCTTTTGAGGCTACACGTGTAGACGTACGAGCCACACCAAATCTTTTCAAGTTAGAACGTGTTGTTTAGGAGATACAAGCAAATTTTGTAAGATGCGTTATTTCTTCCCGTAAAGTGTTTCCAATAAGTACTTATTTGTCTTTACTCTGCAACACTGTATTTCCTTATAACATCGAATTCTTACATATTCTTTCGAGGGAAATCTCTCCTGTGTGTTCTCCTTTGAGGCTACACGCTTAGACAAACACACGACGCCAAAGCTTTTCGAGTTACAACGCGTTGTTTAGGAAAAACAAGATAATTTCGCACAATGCGAGATTTCCTTAAAACGTGGCTTTCTGAAATATCTTGAGAAAGAAAGTTTTCCTGTGGGTTCTCTTTTGAGTCTCACATGTAGAAGTACGAGCCACACAAAATCTTTTCGAGTTACAATATGTTGTTTAGGAGATACAAGCTATTTTTGTACAATGGGTTATTTCTTCTCATAAAGAGTTTCCAATACGTACGTAGTTGTCTTTACTCTGCAACATTGTATTTCCTTATAACGTGGTATTCTTACATATTCTTTCGAGAGAAAACTCTCCTGTGCATTCTCTTTTGCGCTTATACGCTTAGACATACACGCAACACCAAAGCTTTTCAAGTTACAACGTGTTGTTTAGGAAAAAGAAGGTAATTTCGCACGATGCGGGATTTCCTTAAAACGTGGTTTCTAACAAATTTTGATGAAAGAAAAATCTCCTGTGGGTTCTCTTTTAAGGCTACACGTTTAGACGTACACGCCACACCAAATCCTTTTGAGTTACCACATGTTGTTTAGGAGATACAATCTAATTTATATGATGCGTTATTTCTTCTGGTAAAGTGTTTCCAATACGTATTTATTTGCCTGTACTCTGCAACACTGTATTTCCTTATAACGTTGTATTCTTACATGTTCTTTCGATAGAAAACTCTCCTGTGTGTTCTCTTTAGAGGCTACACGCTTAGACATACACGCAACACCAAAGCTTTTTGAGTTACAACTTGTTGTTTAGGAAAAACAAGATAATTTTGCACGATGCGGGATTTCCTTAAAACGTGGTTTTCTGACAATTTTGACGAAAGAAAGTTCTCCTGTGGGCTCTCTTTTGAGGTTACACGTGCATACGTACGAGCCACACCAAATCTTTTCAAGTTACAACGTGTTGTTTAGGAGATAGAAGCAAATTTTGTACTATGCGTTATTTCTTCTCAGTAAGTGTTTCCAATACGTACTTATTTGTCTTTACTCTACAACACTGTATTTCCTTATAACGTGGTATTCTTACATATTCTTTCGAGGGAAAACTCTCCTGTGCATTCTCCTTTGAGGCTACACGCTTAGACAAACACGCAACGCCAAAGCTTTTCGAGTTACAAAGTGTTGTTTAGGAAAAACAAGATAATTTCGCACGATGCGAGATTTCCATAAAACGTGGTTTTCTAAAAAATTTTGAAGAAAGAAAGTTCTCCTGTGTGTTCTCTTTTGAGGCTACACGTGTAGAAGAACGAGCCACACCAAATCTTTTCGAGTTACAACGTGTTGTTTAGGAGATACAAGCTAATTTTGTTCGATGCGTTATTTCTTCTCATAAAGTGTTTCAAATAGGTACGTATTTGTCTTTACTCTGCAACACTGTATTTCCTTTTAACGTGGTATTCTTCCATATTCTTTCGAGAAAAAAGTCTCCTGTGCGTTCTCTTGTGAGGCTACAAGCTTAGACATACACGCAACACCAAAGCTTTTCGAGTTACAACGTGTTTTTAAGGAAAAACAAGATAATTTCGCACGATGCGAGATTTCCTTAAAACGTGGTTTCTGACAAATTTTGATGAAAGAAAATTCTCCTGTCGGTTCTCTTTTGAGGGTACACGTTTAGACATACACGTCACACCAAATCTTTTCGATTTACAACGTGTTGTTTAGGAGATACAAGCTAATTTTGTATGATGCGTTATTTCTTCACCTAAAGTGTTTCCAATATGTACTTATTTGTCTTTACTCTGCAAAATTGTATTTCCTAAAAACGTGGTATTCTTACATATTCTTTCGAGAGAAAACTCTCCTGTGCCTTCTCTTTTGAGGCTCCACGCTTACACATACACGCAACACCAAAGCTTTTCGAGTTACAACATGTTGTTTAGGAAAAAGAAGATGATTTCCCACGATGCGGGATTTCCTTAAAACGTGGTTTTCTGACAAATTTTGACGAAAGAAAATTCTGCTGTGGGTTCTCTTTTGAGGCTACATGTTTAGACGTACACGCCACACCAAATCTTTCCGAGATACAACGTATTGTTTAGGAGATACAAGCTAATTTTGAATGATGCGTTAATTCTTCTCGTAAAGTGTTTCCAATATGTACGTATTTGTCTTTACTCTTCAACACTGTATTTCCTTATAACGTGGTATTCTTACACATTCTTTCGAGAGAAAACTATACTGTGCGTTCCCTTTTGAGGCTACACACTTGGACATAAAGGCAAAAACAAAGCTTTTCGAGGTATAACGTGTTGTTTATGAAAAACAAGATGATTTCGCACGATGCGGTATTTTCTTAAAACGTGGTTTTCTGACAAATTTTGATGAAAGAAAATAGTCCTGTGGGTTCTCTTTTGAGGCTACATGTTTAGAGGTACATGCCACACCAAATCCTTTTGAGTTACCACGTGTTGTTTAGGAGATACAAGCTAATTTTGTATGATGTGTTATTTCATCTCGTAAAGTGTTTCCAATAAGTAAGTATTTGTCTTTACTCTGCAACACTGTATTTCCTTATACCGTTGTATTCTTACATGTTCTTTCGAGAGAAAACTCTCCTGTGTGTTCTCTTTAGAGGCTACACGCTTAGACATACACGCAACACCAAAGCTTTTCGAGTTACAACGTGTTGTTTTGGAAAAACAAGATAATTTTGCACGATGCGAGATTTCCATAAAACGTGGTTTTCTGACAAATTTTGACGAATGAAAATTCTCCTGTGGGTTCTCTTTTGAGGCTACACGTTTAGATGTACACGCCACACCAAATCCTTTCGAGTTACCACGTGTTGTTTAGGAGATACAAGCTAATTTTTTACAATGCGTTATTTCTTCTCCTAAAGTGTTTCCAATACGTACGTATTTGTCTTTACTCTGCAACACTGTATTTACTTATAACGTTGTATTCTTACATGTTCTTTCGAGAGAAAACTCTCCTGTGCGTTCTCTTTAGAGGCTACAAGCTCAGACATACACGCAATCCAAAGCTTTTTGAGTTACAACGTGTTGTTTAGGAAAAACAAGATAATTTTGCACGATGAGAGATTTCCCTAAAACGTGGTTTTTGGACAAATTTTGACGAAAGAAAGTTCTCCTGTGGGTTCTCTTTTGAGGTTACACATGTATACGTACGAGCCACACCAAATCCTTTCGAGTTACAAGGAGTTGTTTAGGAGATACAAGCAAATTTTGTACCATGCATTAATTCTTCTCATAAAGTATTTACAATACGTACCTATTTATCTTTACTCTGCAACACTGTATTTACTTATAACGTGGTATTCTTACATATTCTTTCGAGAGAAAACTCTCCTCTGCGTTCTCTTTTGAGGCTACACGCTTAGTCCTACACACAACACCAAAGCTTTTCGAGATACAATGTGTTGTTTAGGAAAAACAAGGTAATTTCGCACGATGCGGTATTTCCTTAAAACGTGGTTTTCTGACAAATTTTGACGAAACAAAATTCTCCTGTGGGTTCTCTTTGGAGGCTACACGTTTAGATGTAAACAGCACACCAAATCAGTTCGAGTTACAACGTGTTGATTAGTAGATACAAGCTAATTTTGTATGATGCTTTATTTCTTCTCGTAAAGTGTTTCCAATATGTACGTATTTGTCTTTACTCTTCAACACTATTTCCTTATAACGTGGTATTCTTACATATTCTTTCGAGAGAAAACTCTCCTGTGCCTTCTCTTTTGAGGCTACGCCCTTAGACATACACGCAAACCAAAGATTTTCGAGTTACAATATGTTGTTTAGGAAAAACAAGATAATTTCGCACGATGCGGGATTTCCATAAAATGTGGTTTTCTGAAAAATTTTAACGAAAGAAAATTATCCTGTGGGTTCTCTTT
Source organism: Apodemus sylvaticus (assembly GCF_947179515.1). NCBI lineage: Eukaryota > Metazoa > Chordata > Mammalia > Rodentia > Muridae > Apodemus > Apodemus sylvaticus. Next base: position 2,059,154 of record NW_026263195.1, read on the forward strand.
TGAGGCTACACATTTAGACGTACAGGCCACACCAAATCCTTTCGAGTTACAACGTGTTGTTTAGGAGATACAAGCTAATTTTGTACAATGCTTTATTTCTTCTCGTAAAGTGTTTCCAATACATACGTATTTGTCTTTACTCTGCAACTCTGTATTTCCTTATAACGTGGTATTTTAACATATTCTTTCGAGGGAAAACTCTCCTGTGCATTCTCTTTTGAGGCTATAGGCTTAGACATACACGCAACACCAAAGCTTTTCGAGTTATAACGTGTTGTTTATGAAAAACTAGATAATTTCGCACGATGAGGGATTTCCATAAAACGTGGTTTTCTGACAAATTTTGACAAGAGAAAATTATCCCGTGGGTTCTCTTTTGAGGCCACACGTTTAGATGTACACGCCACACCAAATCATTTCGAGTTACAACGTGTTGTTTAGGGGATACAAGCTAATTTTGCACAAAGAGTTATTTCTTCTCGTAAAGTATTTCCAATACCTACATAATTGTCTTTACTCAGCAACACTGTATTTCCTTATAACGTGGTATTCTTACATATTCTTTCGAGAGAAAACTCTCCTGTGCATTCCCTTTTGAGGCTACACGCTTAGACGTACACGCAACACCAAAGCTTTTCGAGTTATAACGTGTTGTTTAGGAAAAACAAGATAATTTCGCAAGATGCGGGATTTCCATAAAACGTGGTTTTCTGACAAATTTTGACCTAAGAAAATTCTCCTGTGGGTTCTCTTTTGAGGCTACACGTTTAGACGTACACGCCACACCAAATCTTTTCGAGTTACAACGTTTTGTTTCAGAGATACAGACTAATTTTGTACGATGCGTCATTTCTTCTCCTAAAGTGTTGCCAATACATATGTATTTGTCTTTACTCTGCAACACGATATTTCCTTAAAACGTGGTATTCTTACATATTCTTTCGAGAAAAAACTCTCCTGTGCCTTCTCTTTTGAGGCTACACGCTTAGACATACACGCAACACCAAAGCTTTTCGAGTTACAACGTGTTGTTTAGGAAAAACAAGATAATTTCGCAAGATGCGGGATTTCCTTAAAACGTGGTTTTCTGAAAAATTTTGACGAAAGAAAATTCGCCTGTGGGTTCTCTTTTGAGGCTACACGTTTAGACGTACACGCCACACCAAATCTTTTTCAGTTACAACATGTTGTTTAGGAGATACAGACTAATTTTGTACGATGCCTTATTTTTTCTCGTAAGGTGTTGCCAATACGTACATATTTATCTTTACTCTGCAACTCTGTATTTCCTTAAAACGTGGTATTCTTACATATTCTTTCGAGAGAAAACTCTGCTGTGCCTTCTCTTTTGAGGCTACACTTTTAGACGTACACGACACACAAAATATTTCGAGTTACAACGTGTTGTTTAGGAGATAAAAGCTAATTTTGTACGATGCTTTATTTCTTCTCGTAAAGTGTTTCCTATACATAAGTATTTGTATTTACACTGCAACACTGTATTTCCTTATAACGTGGTATTCTTACATATTCTTTCGAGAGAAAACTCTGCTGTGCCTTCTCTTTTGAGGCTACACGCTTAGACATACACGCAACACCAAAGCTTTTCGAGTTACGACATGTTGTTTAGGAAAAACAAGATAATTTCGCACGATGTGGGACTTCCTTGAAACGTGGATTTCTGACAAATATTGACGAACGAAAATTATCCTGTGGGTTCTCTTTTGAGGCTACATGTTTACACGTACACGCCACACCAAATATTTTCGAGTTACAACGTGTTGTTTAGGAGATACAAGCTAATTTTGTACGATGCGTTATTTCTTCTCGTAAAGTGTTTCCAATACGTATGTATTTGTCTTTACTCTGCAACACTGTATTTCCTTATAACGTGGTATTCTTACATATTCTTTCGAGAGAAACTCTCCTGTGCCTTCTCTTTTGAGGCCACACGTTTAGACATACACGCAACACCAAAGCTTTTCGAGTTACAACGTGTTGTTTAGGGTTCTCTTTTGAGGCTACACAAAGAAATAATGCATCGTTCAAAATTAGCTTGGAAACACTTTATGAGAAAAATTAACGCATTGTAAAAAATTAGCTTGTCTCTCCTAAACAACACGTTGTAACTCGTGTAGCCTCAAAAGAGAACCCACAGGAGAATTTTCTCTCAAAAGAAGATGTAAGAATACCACGTTGTAAGGAAATACAGTGTTGTAGACTAAAGACAAATACGTACGTACTGGAAACACTTTTAGAGATGAAATAACGCATCGTTCAAAATTAGCTTGTATCTCCTTAACAACACGTTGTCACTCGAAATGATTTGGTGTGGGGTGTACGACTAAACCTGTAGCCTCAAAAGAGAACCCAGAGGAGATTTTTCTTCTTTCAAAATTTTTCAGAAATCACGTTTTTAGGAAATCCCGCATTGTGCGAAATTATCTTGTTTTTCCTAAACAACATGTTGTAACTCGAAAAGCTTTGGTGTTACTTGTATATCTAAGCGTGTAGCGTCAAAAGAGAATGCACAGGAGAGTTTTCTCTCAAAAGAATATGTAAGAATACCACGTTATAAGGAAATACAGTGTTGCAGAATAAAGACAAATACGTACGTATTGGAAACACTTTATGAGAAGAAATAACGCATCGTACAAAATTAGCTTGTATCTCCTAAACAACACGTTGTAACTCGAAAAGAGTTGGTGTGGCATGTACGTCTAAATGTGTAGCCTCAAAAGAGAACCCACAGGAGAATTTTCTTTCGTCAAAATATGTCAGAAAACCACGTTTTATGGTAATCCCGCATCGTGCGAAATTATCTTGTTTTTCCTAAACAACACGTTGTAACATGAAAAGCTTTGCTGTTGCGTGTATGTCTAAGCCTGTATCCTCAAAAGCGAATGCACAGGAGTGTTTTCTCTTGAAATAAGATGTAAGAATACCACGTTCGAAGGAAATACAGTGTTGCAGACTAAAGACAAATAGGTACTTATTGGAAACACTTTTAGAGATGAAATAACGCATCGTTCAAAGTTAGATTGTATCTCCTAAACAACACGTTGTAACTTGAAACTGTTTGGTGTGGTGTTTACATCTAAATGCGTAGCCTCAAAAGAGAACCCACAGGAGAATTTTCTTTTGTCAAAATTTTTCAGAAATCACGTTTTTAGGAAATCCCGCATTGTGCGAAATTATCTTGTTTTTCGTAAACAACACGTTGTAACTCGAAAAGCTTTGGTGTTACGTGTATGTCTAAGCATGTAGCCTCAAAAGAGAACGCACAGGAGAGTTTTCTCCCGAAAGAATATGTAAGAATACCACGTTATAAGGAAATACGGTGTTGCAGAGTAAAGACAAATTCTTACATATTGGAAACACTTAACGAGAAGAAATAACACATGGTACAAAATTAGCTTGTATCTCCTAAACAACACGTTGTAACTCGAAAAGATTTGCTGTGGTGTTTACATCTAAACGTGTAGCCTCAAAAGAGAACCCACTGGAGAATTTTCTCTCGTCAAAATTTTTTCAGAAAACCACGTTTTAAGGAAGTCCTGCATCATGCGAAATCATCTTGTTTTCCTAAACAACACGTTGTAACTCGAAAAGCTTTGGTGTTGCGTGTATGTCTAAGCGTGTAGCCTCAAAAGAGAATGCACAGTAGAGTATTCTCTCGAAAGAATATGTAAGAATACCACGTTATAAGGAAATACAGTATTGCAGAGTAAAGACAGATACTTACTTATTGGAAACACTTTACGAGAAGGAATAATACATCGAACAAAATTAGCTTGTATTTCCTAAACAACACGTTGTAACTCGAAGGATTTGGTGTGGCGTATAAGTTGAAACGTGTAGCTTCAACAGAGAACCCACAGGAGAATTTTCTTTCGTCAAATTTGTCAGAAAACCACGTTTTAAGGAAATCCCGCATTGTGCGAAATTATCTTGTTTTTCCTAAACAACACGTTGTAACTCCAAAAGCTTTGGTGTTGCGTGTATGTCTAAACGTGTGGCCTCAAAAGAGAATGCACAGGAGAGTTTTCTCTCGAAAGAATATATAAGAATACCACGTTATAAGGAAATACAGTGTTGCAGAGTAAAGACAAATACGTATGTATTGGAAACACTTTACGAGAAGAAATAATGCATCTTACAAAATTAGCTTGTATCTCCTAAACAACATGTTGTAACTCGAAAAGATTTGGTGTGGCATGTAAGTCTAAACGTGTAGCCTCAAAAGAGAACCCACAGGAGAATTTTCTTTCGTCAAAATTTGTCAGAAAAAAACGTTTTAAGGAAATCCCGCATCGTGCGAAATTATCTTGTTTTTCCTAAACAACACGTTGTAACTCGAAAAGCTTTGGTGCTGCGTGTATGTCTAAGCGTGTAGCCTTAAAAGAGAACGCACAGGAGAGTTTTCTCTCGAACGAATATGTAAGAATACCACGTTATAAGGAAATACAGTGTTGCAGAGTAAAGATAGATACATACGTATTTGAAACACTTTACGAGAAGAAATAATGCATCGTTCAAAATTAGCTTGTATTTCCTAAAAAGCACATTATAACTCGAAAGGTTTTGGTGTGGCGTGTACGTCTAAATGTGTAGCCACAAAAGAGAACCCACAGGAGAATTTTCTTTCGTCAAAATTTTTCAGAAAACCACGTTTTAAGGAAATCCCGCGTCCTGCGAAATCATCTTCTTTTTCCTAAACTACATGTTGTAACTTGAATAGCTTTGGTGTTGCCTGTATGTCTAAGTGTGTAGCCACAAAAGGGAACGCACAGGACAGTTTTCTATCGAAAGAATATGTAAGAATACCACGTTATAAGGAAATACAATGTTGCAGAGTAAAGACAAATACGTACGTATTGGAAACATTTTATGAGAAGAATTAACACATTGTAAAATATTAGCTTGTATCTCCTAAACAACACGTTGTAACTCGAACAGATTTGGTGTGGCGTGTACGTATAAACATGTAGCCTCAAAAGAGAACCCACAGGAGAACTTTCTATTGTCAAATATTTCAGAAAACCACGTTTATGGAAATCTCGCATCGTGCGAAATTATCTAGTTTTTCCTAAACAACACGTTGTAACTCGAAAAGCTTTGGTGTTGCTTGTATGTCTAAACATGTAGCCTCAAAAGAGAACGCTCAGGATTGTTTTCCCTCGAAAGAATATGTAAGAATACCACGTTATAAGGAAATACAGTGTTGCAGAGAAAGACAAATACGTACGTATTGGAAACAATTTATGAGAAGAAATAACACATCGTACAAAATTAGCCTGTATCTCCTAAACAACACGTGGTAACTCGAAAGGATTTGGTGTGGCGTGCACGTCTAAACGTGTAGCATCGTAAGAGAACCCACAGGAGAATTTTCTTTCTTCAAAATTTGTCAGAACACAACGGTTTAAGGAAATCCGAGAACGCACAGGAGAGTTTTCTCTCGAAATAATATGTAAGAATACCACGTTATAAGGAAATACAGTGTTGCAGAGTAGAGGCAAATACATACTTATTGGAAAAACTTAAACTTTACGAGAAGAAATAATGCATCGTAAAAAAATTAGCTTGTATCTCCTAAACAACACGTTGTAACTTAAAAAGATTTGGTGTGGCCTGTACGTCTAAACGTGTAGTCTCAAATGAGAACCCATAGGAGAATTTTCTTTGGTCAAAATTTGTCAGAAAATCACGTATTAAGGAAATCCCTCTTCGTGCGAAATTATCTTGTTTTTCCTAAACAACACGTTGTAACGCGAAAATCTTTGGTATTGGTATTGCGTGTATGTCTAAGCGTGTAGCCTCAAAAGAGGACGCACAGGAGAGTTTTCTCTCGAAAGAATATGTAAGAATACCACGTTATAAGGAAATACAGTGTTGCAGACTAAAGGCAAATACATACCTATTGGAAACACCTTACAAGAAGAAATAAAGCATCGTAAAAAATTAGCTTGTATCTCCTAAACCACAGTTTGTAACTCGAAAAGATTTGGTGTGGCGTGCACGTCTAAACATGTAGCCTCAAAAGATAACCCACAGGAGAATTTTTTTTCGTTAATATTTCTCAGAAAACCATGTTTTAAGGAAATCACTCATCGTGCGAAATTATCTTGTTTTTCCTAAACAACACGTTGTAACTCGAAAAGCTTTGATGTTGCGTTTCCAATACATATGTATTTTCCTTTACTCTGCAACACTGTATTTCCTTACAACGTGGTATTCTTACATATTCTTTCGAGAGAAAACTCTCCTTTGCGTTCTCTTTTGGGGCTACACGCTTAGACATACACGCAACACCAAAGCTTTTCGAGTTAAAACGTTTTGTTAGGAAAAACAATATAATTTCGCATGATGCGGTATTTCCTTCATACGTGGTTTTCTGACAAATTTTGACCAAAGAAAATTCTCCTATGGTTTCTCTTTTGAGGCTACACGATTAGACGTACAGGCCACACCAAATCTTTTTAAGTTACAACGTGTTGTTTAGGAGATACAAGCTAATTTTGTAAGATGCGTTATTTCTTCTCGTAAAGTTTTTCCAATATGTAAATATTTGTCTTTACTCTGCAACACTGTATTTCCTAATAACGTGGTATTCTTATATATTCCTTCGAGAAAAAAACTCTCCTTTGCATTCTCTTTTAAAGCTACACGCTTAGACATACACGCAACACCAAAGGTTTTCGCGTTACAACGTGTTGCTTAGGAAAAACAAGATAATTTCGCACAATGCAGGATTTCCTTAAAACGTGGTTTTCTGACAAATTTTGATGAACGAAAATTCTCCTGTGGGTTCTCGTTTGAGGCTAAACGTTTAGACGTACACACCACACCAAATCTTTTCGAGTTATAACGTGATGTTTAGGAGATACATACTAATTTTGTACGATGCCTTATTTCTTCTCGTAAAGTTTAAGTGTTTCCAATAAGTACGTATTTGTCTTTACTCTGCAACACTGTATTTCCTTATAACGTGGTATTCTTACATATTCTTTCGAGAGAAAACTCTCCTGTGCGTTCTCTTTTGAGGCTACATGCTTTGACATACACGCAACACCAAAGCTTTTCGAGTTACAATGTGTTGTTTAGGAAAAACAAGATAATTTAGCACGATGCGGGATTTCCTTAAAACGTGGTTTTCTGACAAATTTTGACGAAAGAAAATACTCCTGTGGGTTCTCTTTTGAGGCTACACATTTAGACGTACACACCACATCAAATCTTTTCGAGTTACAATGTGTTGTTTAGGAGATACAAGCTAATTTTTTTACGAAGCGTTATTTCTTCTCATAAAGTTTAAGTGTTTCCATTACGTACATATTTGCCTTTACTCTGCAACACTGTATTTCCTTATAACGTGGTATTCTTGCATATTCTTTCGAGAGAAAACTCTCCTGTGCACTCTCCTTTGAGGCTACGTGCTTAGATATACACGCAACACCAAAGCTTTTCGAGTTACAACGTGTTATTTAGGAAAAACAACATAATTTCGCACGATGCGGGATTTCCTTAAAACGTGGTTTTCTGACAAATTTTGAAGAAATAAAACTCTCCTGTGGGTACTCTTTTGAGGCTACACGTTTAGACGTACAGGCCACACCAAATCTTTTCGAGTTACAACGTGTTGTTTAGGACATACAAGGTAATTTTGCAAGATGCGTTATTTCTCTCATAAAGTGTTTCCAATACATATGTATTAGTCTTTACTCTGCAACACTGTATTTCCTAATAACGTGGTATTCTTATATATTCTTTCGAGAAAAAAACTCTCCTTTGCATTCTCTTTTGAGGCTACACGCTTAGACATACACGCAACACCAAAGGTTTTCGCGTTACAACCTGTTGCTTAGGAAAAACAAGATAATTTCGCACGATGCAGGATTTCCTTAAAACGTGGTTTTCTGACAAATTTTGATGAACGAAAATTCTCCTGTGGGTTCTCGTTTGAGGCTACACATTTAGACGTACACACCACACCAAATCTTTTCGAGTTATAACGTGATGTTTAGGAGATACATACTAATTTTGTACGATGCCTTATTTCTTCTCATAAAGTTTAAGTGTTTCCAATAAGTATGTATTTGTCTTTACTCTGCAACACTGTATTTCCTTATAATGTGGTATTCTTACATATTCTTTCGAGAGAAAACTCTCCTGTGCGTTCTCTTTTGAGGCTACATGCTTTGACATACACGCAACACCAAAGCTTTTCGAGTTACAATGTGTTGTTTAGGAAAAACAAGATAATTTAGCACGATGCGGGATTTCCTTAAAACGTGGTTTTCTGACAAATTTTGACGAAAGAAAATACTCCTGTGGGTTCTCTTTTGAGGCTACACATTTAGACGTACACACCACATCAAATCTTTTCGAGTTACAACGTGTTGTTTAGGAGATACAAGCTAATTTTTTTACGAAGCGTTATTTCTTCTCATAAAGTTTAAGTGTTTCCATTACGTACATATTTGCCTTTACTCTGCAACACTGTATTTCCTTATAACGTGGTATTCTTGCATATTCTTTCGAGAGAAAACTCTCCTGTGCATTCTCCTTTGAGGCTACGTGCTTAGATATACACGCAACACCAAAGCTTTTCGAGTTACAACGTGTTATTTAGGAAAAACAACATAATTTCGCACGATGCGGGATTTCCTTAAAACGTGTTTTTCTGACAAATTTTGAAGAAATAAAACTCTCCTGTGGGTACTCTTTTGAGGCTACACGTTTAGACGTACATGCCACACCAAATCTTTTCGAGTTACAACGTGCTGTTTAGGACATACAAGCTAATTTTGCAAGATGCGTTATTTCTCTCATAAAGTGTTTCCAATACATATGTATTAGTCTTTACTCTGCAACACTGTATTTCCTTATAATGTGGTATCCTTACATATTCTTTCGAGAGAAAACTCTCCTTTGCATTCTCTTTTGAGGCTACACGCTTAGACATACACGCAACACCAAAGCTTTTCGAGTTACAACGTGTTGTTTAGGAAAAACAAGATAATTTAGCACGATGCGGGATTTCCTTAAAACGTGGTTTTCTGACAAATTTTGACGAAAGAAAATTCTCCTGTGGGTTCTCCTTTGAGGCTAAACGTTTAGACATACACGCCACACCAAATCTTTTTGAGTTATATCGTGTTGTTTAGGAGATACAAGCTAATTTTTTACCATGCATTATTTCTTCTCGTAAAGTGTTTCCCTTACTTACGTATTTGTCTTTACTCTGCAGCACTGTATTTCCTTATAACGTGGTATTCTTACATATTCTTTCAAGAGAAACCTCTCCTGTGCATTCTCTTTTGAGGCTACACGCTTAGACATACATGCAACACCAAAGCTTTTCGAGTTACAATGTGTTCTTTATGTAAAACAAGATAATTTCGCACGATGCAGGATGTCCTTAAAACGTGGTTTTCTGAAAAAATTTTGACGAAAGAAAATTCTACTGGGGGTTCTCTTTTGAGGCTACGCGTTTAGACATACATGGAACACCAAATGTTTTCAAGTTACAACGTGTTGTTTAGGACATACAAACTATTTTTGTATGATGCGTTATTTCTCTCATAAAGTGTTTCCAATACATATGTATTTGTCTTTACTTTGCAACCCTGTATTTCTGTATAACGTGATATTCTTACATATTCTTTCGAGAGAAAACTCTCCTGTGCATTCTCCTTTGAGGCTATACGCTTAGATATACACGCAACACCTAAGCTTTTTGAGTTAAAACGTGTTGTTTAGGAAGAACAAGATAATTTCTCACGATGCGGGATTTTCTTAAAACGTGGTTTTCTGACAAATTTTGACGAAAGAAAATTGTCCTGTGGGTTCTCTTTTGAGGCTACTCGTTTAGATGTACAGGCCACACTAAATCCTCTCGAGTAACAACGTGTTGTTTAAGAGTCAAAGCTAATTTTGTACGATGCTTTATTTCAACTCGTAAAGTTTAAGGGTTTCCAATATGTACGTTTTTGTCTTTACTCAGCAACACTGTACTTCCTTTAAAGTGGTATTCTTACATATTCTTTCGAGAGAAAACTCTCCTGTGTGTTCTCTTTTGAGGCTACACGCTTAGACATACACGCAACACCAAAGCTTTTCAAGTTAAAACGTGTTGTTTAGGAAAAACAAGATAATTTCGCACGATACGATATTTCCTTAAAAGGTGGTTTCTGACAAATTTTGATGAAAGAAAATTCTCCTGTGGGTTCCCTTTTGAGGCTACACGTTTAGACGTACATGCCACACCAAATCTTTTCGAGTTACAACATGTTGTTTAGGAGATACGAGCTCATTTTTTACGATGCTTTATTTCATCCCATAAAGTTTAAGGGTTTCCAATACGTACGTATTTGTCTTTACTCTGCAACACTGTATTTCCTTATAACGTGGTATTCTTATATATTCTTTTGAGAGAAAACTCTCTTGTGTGTTCTCTTTTGAGGCTACACGCTGAGACATACACGCAACACCAAAGCTTTTCGAGTTACAACGTGTTGTTTAGGAAAAACAAGATAATTTCGCACCATGCAGGATTTCCTTAATACGTGGTTTTCTGACAAATTTGACCAAAGAAAATTCTCCTGTGGGTTCTCTTTTTTAGGCTACACGTTTAGACGTACACGCCACACCAAATCTTTTCGAGTTACAATGTGTTTTTTAGCAGATACAAGCTACTTTTGTATGATGCGTTATTTCTTCTCATAAAGTGTTTCCAATACGTACGTATTTGTCTTTTTTCTGCAACACTGTACTTCCTTATAACGTGGTATTCTTACATATTCTTTCGAGAGAAACCTCTCCTGTGTGTTCTCTTTTGAGGCTACACGCTTAGACATACACGCAACACGAAAGATTTTCGAGTTACCACGTGTTGTTTAGGAAAAACAAGATAATTTCCCACGATGCAGGATTACCTTATAACGTGGTTTCTGACAAATTTTGACGAAAGGAAATTCTCCTATGGGTTCTCTTTTGAGGCTACAGGTTTAGACGTACACGCCACACCAAATCTTTTCGAGTTAAAACGTGTTGTTTAGGAGATACGAGCTAATTTTGTAAGATGCTTTATTTCATCTTGTAAAGTTTAAGGATTTCCAATACGTACCTATTTGTCTTTACTCTGCTACACTGTATTTCCTTATAACGTGGTATTCTTACATATTCTTTCGAGAGAAAACTCTCCTGTGTGTTCTCTTTTGAGGCTACACGCTGAGACATACACGCAACACAAAAACTTTTCGAGTTACAACGTGTTGTTTAAGAAAAACACGATAATTTCGCACGATGCGGGATTTCCTTAAAACGTGGTTTTCTGAAAATTTGACAAAAGAAAATTCTCCTATGGGTTCTCTTTTGAGGCTACACGTTTAGACGTACACGCCACACCAAATCTTTTCGAGTTACAACGTGTTGTTTAGGAGATACGAGCTCATTTTGTCCGATGCTTTATTTCATCTCGTAACATTTAAGGGTTTCCAATATGTACGTATTTGTCTTTACTCTGCAACACTGTATTTCCTTATAACGTGGTATTCTTACATATTCTGTTGAGAGAAAACTCTCCTGTGTGTTCTCTTTTGAGGCTACACGCGGAGACATACACGCAACACCAAAGCTTTTCGAGTTACAACGTGTTGTTTAGGAAAAACAAGATAATTTCGCACGATGCGGGATTTCCTTAATACGTGGTTTTCTGACAAATTTGACCAAAGAATATTCTCCTGTGGGTTCTCTATTTGAGGCTATACGTTTAGACGTACACGCCACACCAAATCTTTTCGAGTTACAACGTGTTGTTTAGGAGATACAAGCTAATTATTTATGATGCGTTATTTCTTCTCATAAAGTGTTTCCAATAGGTACGTCTTTGTCTTTACTTTGCAACACTGTATTTCCTTATAACCTGGTATTCTTACATATTCTTTCGAGTGAAAACTCTCCTGTGTGTTCTCTTTTGAGGCAACACACTGAGACATACACGAAACACCAAAGCTTTTCGAGTTATAACGTGTTGTTTAGGAAAAACAAGTTAATTTCGCAGGATGCGGGATTTCTTTAAAACGTGGTTTTCTGACAAATTTTGACTAAAGAAAATTCTCCAGTGGGTTCTCTTTTGAGGCTAAACTTTTAGACGTACACGCCAAACCAAATGTTTTCGAGTTTCCACTTGTTTTTTAGGAGATACAAGCTAATATTTTATGATGCTTAATTTCTTCTCGTAAAGTGTTTCCAATATGTACGTATTTGTCTTTACTCTGCAACACTGTATTTCCTTATAACGTAGTATTCTTACATATTCTTTCGAGAAAAACCTCTCCTTTGCATTCTCTTTTGAGGCTACACGCTTAGACATACACGCAACACCAAAGCTTTTCGAGTTACCACGTGTTGTTTAGGAAAAACAAGATAATTTCGCACGATGCGGTATTTCCTTAAAACGTGGTTTTCTGACAAATTTTGACGAATGAAAATTCTCCTTTGTGTTCTCCTTTGAGGCTACACGCTTAGACATACACGCCAAACCAATTCTTTACGAGTTACCACGTGTTGTTTAGGAGATACAAGCTAATTTTGTTCGATGCGTTATTTCTTCTCGTAAGTGTCCCCAATATATTCTTATTTGTCTTTACTCTGCAAAATTGTATTTCCTAATAACGTGGTATTCTTACATATTCTTTCAAGAGAAAACTCTCCTGTGCCTTCTCTTTTGAGGCTCCACGCTTACACATACACGCAACTCTAAAGCTTTTCGAGTTACAACATGTTGTTTAGGAAAAAGAAGATGATTTCGCACGATGCGAGATTTCCTTAAAACGTGGTTTTCTGACAAATTTTGAGGAAAGAAAATTCTCCTATGGGTTCTCTTTTGAGGCTACACATTTAGACGTACACACCACACCAAATCTTTTCGAGTTACAATGTGTTGTTTAGGAGATACAATCTAATTTTTTATGATGCGTTATTTCTTCTCGTAAAGTCTTTCCAATATGTACGTAGTTGTCTTTACTCTGCAACACTGTATTTCCTTATAAAGTGGTATTCTTACATATTTTTTTGAGAAAAAACTCTCCTTTACATTCTCTTTTGAGGCTACATGCTTAGACATACACGCAACACTAAAGCTTTTCAAGTTATAACTTGTTGTTTAGGAAAAAGAAGATAATTTTTCTCGATGAGGGATTTCCTTAAAACGTGGTTTTCTCACATATTTTGACGAAAGAAAATTCTCCTTTCTGTTCTCTTTTGAGGCTACATGTTTAGCCGTACACGCCACACCAAATCCTTTTGAGTTACAACCTGTTGTTTAGGAGATACAAGCTAATTTTGTATGATGCGTTATTTCTTCTCGTTAAGTGTTTCCAATACATACATATTTGTCTTTACCTGCAACACTGTATTTCCTTATAACGTGGTATTCTTACATATTCTTTCGAGAGACAACTCTCCTGTGCATTCTATTTGAGGCTACACGCTTATTCATACACGCAACACCAAAGTATTTCGAGTTACAATGTGTTGTTTAGGAAAAACAAGATAATTTCGCACGAAGCGAGATTTCCTTAAAACGTGGTTTCTGACAAATTTTGATGAAAGAAAATTCTCCTGTCGGTTCCCTTTTGAGGCTACACGTTTAGACGTACACGTCACACCAAATCTTTTCGAGTTACAACGTGTTGTTTAGGAGATACAAGCTAATTTTGTACGATGCGTTATTTCTTCTCTTACAGTGTTTCAAATATGTACGTATTTGTCTTTAATCTGCAACACTGTATTTCCTTATAACGTGGTATTCTTACATATTCTTTCGAGAGAAAACTCTCCTGTGCGTTCTCTTTTGAGGCTACACCCTTAGCGTTAGACGCAGGACCATAGCTTTTCGAGTTACAATGTGTTGTTTAGGAAGAACAAGATAATTTCGCACGATGCTGGATTTCTTTACAACGTAGTTTTCTGACAAATTTTGACGAAGGAAAATTCTCCTGTGGGTTCTCTTTTGAGGCACATGGTTAGACGTACACGCCACACCAAATCTTTTAGAGTTATAACGTGTTGTTTAGGAGATACAAGCTAATTTTTTACGATGTGTTTTTTCTTCTCATAAAGCTTAAGTGTTTCCAATCAGTATGTATTTGTCTTTACTCTGCAACACTGTATTTCCTTATAACGTGGTATTCTTACATATTCTTTCGAGAGAAAACTCTCCTGTGCATTCTCTTTTGAGGCTACAGGCTTAGACAAATTTGGACCAAAGAAAATACTCCTGAGGGTTCTCTTTTGAGGCTACACGTTTAGACGTACACGCCACACCAAATCTTTTCAAGTTACAACGTGTTGTTTAGGAGATACAAGCTAATTTTTTAAGATGTATTATTTCTTCTCGTAAAGTTTAAGTGTTTCCAATACGTACGTATTTGCCTTTACTCTGCAACACTGTTTTCCTTATAACATGGTATTCTTGCATATTCTTTCGAGAGAAAACTCTCCTGTGCATTCTCCTTTGAGGCTACACGCTTAGACATACATGCAACACCAAAGCTTTTCGAGTTACAACGTGTTGTTTAGGAAGAAGAAGATAATTTCTCACGATGCGGGATTTCCTTAAAACGTGGTTTGCTGACAAATTTTGACGAAATAAAATTGTCCTGTGGGTTCTCTTTTGGGGCTACACATTTAGACGTACAAGCCACACCAAATCTTTTCCAGTAAAAACGTGTTGTTTAGGAGATACAAGCTAATATTGTACGATGCTTTATTTCATCTCATAAAGTTTAAGTGTTTCCAATATGTACGTTTTCGTCTTTACTCAGCAACACTGTACTTCCTTATAAAGTGGTATTCGTAACTATTCTTTCGAGAGAAAACTCTCCTGTGCGTTCTCTCTTGAGGCTACATGCTTAGACATACACGCAACACCAAAGCTTTTCGAGTTACAACGTGTTGTTCAGGAATAACAAGATAATTTCGCACGATGCTGGGTTTCTTTAATACGTGGTTTTCTGACAAATTTTGACCAAAGAAAATTCTCCTGTGGGTTCTCTTTTGAGGCTACACGTTTAGCCGTACACGCCACACCAAATCTTTTCGAGTTACAACCTGTTGTTTAAGAGATACAAGCTAATTTTTTTACGATGCGTTATTTCTTCTCGTAAAGTGTTTCCAATAAGTGCATATTTGTCTTTACTCTGCAACACTGTGTTTCCTTATAACGTGGTATTCTTACATATTCTTTCGAGAGAAAACTCTCCTGTGCGTTCTCTTTTGAGGCTACATGCTTAGACATACACGCAACACCTAAGCTTTTCGAGTTACAACGTGTTTTTTAGGAAGAACAAGATAATTTCTCACGATGCGGGATTTCCTTAAAACGTGGTTTTCTGACAAATTTTGACGAAAGAAATTTGTCCTGTGGTTCTCTTTGAGGCTACACGTTTAGATGTACACGCCACACCAAATCTTTTCGAGTTACAATGTGTTGTTTAGGAGATATAAGCTAATTTTGTACGATGCTTTATTTATCTCATAAAATTTATGGGTTTCCAATACGAAAGTATTTGTCATTATTCTGCAACAGTGTACTTCCTTATAACGTGGTATTCTTACATATTCAGTCGAGAGAAAACTCTCCTGTGTGTTCTCTTTTGAGGCTACACGCTTAGACATACACGCAACACCAAAGCTTTTCGAGTAATAACGCGTTGTTTAGGAAAAGCAAGATAATTTCGCACGATGCGGGATTTCCTTAATACGTGGTTTTCTGACAAATTTTGTCAGAAAATTCTCCTGTGGGTTCTCTTTTGAGGCTACACGTTTAGACGTACACGTCACACCAAATCTTTTCGAGTTACAACGTGTTGTTTAGGAGATACAAGCTAATTTTGTACGATGCGTTATTTCTTCTCTTACAGTGTTTCAAATATGTACGTATTTGTCTTTAATCTGCAACACTGTATTTCCTTATAACGTGGTATTCTTACATATTCTTTCGAGAGAAAACTCTCCTGTGCGTTCTCTTTTGAGGCTACACCCTTAGCGTTACACGCAGGACCATAGCTTTTCGAGTTACAATGTGTTGTTTAGGAAGAACAAGATAATTTCGCACGATGCTGGATTTCTTTACAACGTAGTTTTCTGACAAATTTTGACGAAGGAAAATTCTCCTGTGGGTTCTCTTTTGAGGCACATGGTTAGACGTACACGCCACACCAAATCTTTTAGAGTTATAACGTGTTGTTTAGGAGATACAAGCTAATTTTTTACGATGTGTTTTTTCTTCTCATAAAGCTTAAGTGTTTCCAATCAGTATGTATTTGTCTTTACTCTGCAACACTGTATTTCCTTATAACGTGGTATTCTTACATATTCTTTCGAGAGAAAACTCTCCTGTGCATTCTCTTTTGAGGCTACAGGCTTAGACAAATTTGGACCAAAGAAAATACTCCTGAGGGTTCTCTTTTGAGGCTACACGTTTAGACGTACACGCCACACCAAATCTTTTCAAGTTACAACGTGTTGTTTAGGAGATACAAGCTAATTTTTTAAGATGTATTATTTCTTCTCGTAAAGTTTAAGTGTTTCCAATACGTACGTATTTGCCTTTACTCTGCAACACTGTTTTCCTTATAACATGGTATTCTTGCATATTCTTTCGAGAGAAAACTCTCCTGTGCATTCTCCTTTGAGGCTACACGCTTAGACATACATGCAACACCAAAGCTTTTCGAGTTACAACGTGTTGTTTAGGAAGAACAAGATAATATCTCACGATGCGGGATTTCCTTAAAACGTGGTTTTCTGACAAATTTTGACGAAATAAAATTGTCCTGTGGGTTCTCTTTTGGGGCTACACATTTAGACGTACAAGCCACACCAAATCTTTTCCAGTAAAAACGTGTTGTTTAGGAGATACAAGCTAATATTGTACGATGCTTTATTTCATCTCATAAAGTTTAAGTGTTTCCAATATGTACGTTTTCGTCTTTACTCAGCAACACTGTACTTCCTTATAAAGTGGTATTCGTAACTATTCTTTCGAGAGAAAACTCTCCTGTGCGTTCTCTCTTGAGGCTACATGCTTAGACATACACGCAACACCAAAGCTTTTCGAGTTACAACGTGTTGTTCAGGAATAACAAGATAATTTCGCACGATGCTGGGTTTCTTTAATACGTGGTTTTCTGACAAATTTTGACCAAAGAAAATTCTCCTGTGGGTTCTCTTTTGAGGCTACACGTTTAGCCGTACACGCCACACCAAATCTTTTCGAGTTACAACCTGTTGTTTAAGAGATACAAGCTAATTTTTTTACGATGCGTTATTTCTTCTCGTAAAGTGTTTCCAATAAGTGCATATTTGTCTTTACTCTGCAACACTGTGTTTCCTTATAACGTGGTATTCTTACATATTCTTTCGAGAGAAAACTCTCCTGTGCGTTCTCTTTTGAGGCTACATGCTTAGACATACACGCAACACCTAAGCTTTTCGAGTTACAACGTGTTTTTTAGGAAGAACAAGATAATTTCTCACGATGCGGGATTTCCTTAAAACGTGGTTTTCTGACAAATTTTGACGAAAGAAATTTGTCCTGTGGTTCTCTTTGAGGCTACACGTTTAGATGTACACGCCACACCAAATCTTTTCGAGTTACAACGTGTTGTTTAGGAGATATAAGCTAATTTTGTACGATGCTTTATTTATCTCATAAAATTTATGGGTTTCCAATACGAAAGTATTTGTCATTATTCTGCAACAGTGTACTTCCTTATAACGTGGTATTCTTACATATTCAGTCGAGAGAAAACTCTCCTGTGTGTTCTCTTTTGAGGCTACACGCTTAGACATACACGCAACACCAAAGCTTTTCGAGTAATAACGCGTTGTTTAGGAAAAGCAAGATAATTTCGCACGATGCGGGATTTCCTTAATACGTGGTTTTCTGACAAATTTTGTCAGAAAATTCTCCTGTGGGTTCTCTTTTGAGGCTACACGTTTAGACGTACAGGTCACACCAAATCTTTTCGAGTTACAACGTGTTGTTTAGGAGATACAAGCTAATTTTTTACGATGCGTTATTTCTTCTCATAAAGTGTTTCCAATAAGTATGTATTTGTCTTTACTCTGCAACACTGTATTTTCTTATAACGTGGTATTCTTACACATTCTTTCGAGAGAAAACTCTCCTGTGTGCTCTCTTTTGAGTCTACACGCTTAAACATACATGCAACACCAAAGCTTTTCGAGTTACAAGGTGTTGTTTAGGAAAAACAAGATAATTTCGCACGATGCGGGATTTCCTTAAAACGTGGTTTTCTGAATATTTGACGAAAGAAAATTCTCCTATGGGTTCTCTCTTGAGGCTACACGTTTAGACGTACACGCCACACCAAATCTTTTCGAGTTACAACGTGTTGTTTAGGAGATACGAGCTAATTTTGTACGATGCTTTATTTCATCTCGTAAAGTTTAAGGGTTTCCAATACGTACCTATTTGTCTTTACTCTGCAACACTGTATTTCCTTATAACGTGGTATTCTTACATATTCTTTCGAGAGAAAACTCTCCTGTGTGTTCTCTTTTGAGGCTACACGCTGAGACATACACGCAACACCAAAGCTCTTCGAGTTAAAACGTGTTGTTTAGGAAAAACAAGATAATTTTGCACGATGTAGGTTTTCCTTAATACGTGGTTTTCTGACAAATTTGACCAAAGAAAATTCTCCTGTGGGTTCTCTTTTGAGGCTACACGTTTAGACGTACACGCCACACCAAATCATTTAGAGTTACAACGTGTTGTTTAGGAGATACAAGCTAATTTTGTACGATGCGTTATTTCTTCTTGTAAAATATTTCTAATATGTACGTATTTGTCTTTACTCTGCAACACTGTATTTCCTTATAACGTGGTATTCTTATATATTCTTTCGAGAAAGAACTCTCCTTTGCCTTCTCTTTTGAGGCTACATGCTTAGACATACACGCAACACCAAAGCTTTTCGAGTTACAAAGTGTTATTTAAGAAAAACAAGATAATTTTGCACGATGAGGGATTTCCTTAAAACGTAGTTTTCTCACAAATTTTGACGATAGAAAATTCTCCTGTGGGTTCTCTTTTGAGGCTACACGTTTAGACGTACATGCCCCACCAAATCCTTTCGAGTTACAACCTGTTGTTTAGGAGATACAAACTAATTTTGTATGACGCGTTATTTCTTCTCGTAAAGTGTTTCCAATAAGTACGTATTTGTCTTTACTCTGCAACACTGTATTTCCTTATAACCTGGTATTCTTACATATTCTTTCTAGTGAAAACTCTCCTGTGTGTTCTCTTTTGAGGCTACACACTGAGGCAAACACGCAACTCCAAATCTTTTCGAGTTACAACGTGTTGTTTAGGAAAAACAAGATAATTTCCCACGATGCAGGATTTCCTTAATACGTAGTTTTCTGACAAATTTGACCAAACAAAATTCGCCTGTGGGTTCTCTTTTGAGGCTACACGTTTAGATGTACACACCACATCAAATCTTTTCGAGTTACAACGTGTTGTTTAGGAGATACAAGCTAATTTTGTATGATGCATTATTTCTTCTCGTAAAGTGTTTCCAATATGTACGTATTTGTCTTTACTCTGCAACACTGTATTTCCTTATAACGTGGTATTCTTACATATTCTTTCGAGAAAAAACTCTCCTTTGCATTCTCTTTTGAGGCTACACGCTTAGACATACACGCAACACCAAAGCTTTTCGAGTTACAACTTGTTGTTTAGGAAAAACAAGATAATTTTTCACGCTGAGGGATTTCCTTAAAACGTGGTTTTCTTACATATTTTGACGATAAAAAATTCTCCTGTCGGTTCTCTTTTGAGGGAACACGTTTAGAAGTACATGTCACACCAAATATTTTCGAGTTATAATGTGTTGTTTATGAGATACAAGCTAATTTTGTACGAATTTTTATTTCTTCTCTTAAAGTGTTTCCAATATGTACGTATTTGTCTTTACTCTGCAACACTGTATTTCCTTATAACGTGGTATTCTTACATATTCTTTCGAAAGAAAACTCTCCTTGCATTCCCTTTAGAGGCTACACACTTAAACATACACGCAACACCAAAGCTTTTCGAGTTACAACGTGTTGTTTAGGAAAAACAAGATAATTTCGCACGATGCGGAGTTTCCTTAAAACGTGGTTTTCTGACAAATTTTGACGAAAGAAAACTCTCCTGTGGGTTCTCTTTTGAGGATACACGTTTAGACGTACATGCCACACCAAATCTTTTCGAGTTACAACATGTTGTTTAGGACCTACAAGCTAATTTTGCAAGATGCGTTATTTCGCTCATAAAGTGTTTCCAGTACGTACGTATTTGTCTTTACTCTGATACACTGTATTTCCTTATAACGTGGTATTCTTACATATTCTTTCGAGAGAAAACTCTCCTATGCGTTCTCTTTTGGGGCTACACGCTTAGACATACACCCAACACCAAAGCTTTTCGAGTTAAAACGTGTTGTTAAGGAAGAACAAGATAATTTCTCACGATGAGGTATTTCCGTAAAACGTGGTTTGCTGAAAAATTTTGACGAAAGAAAATTGTCCTGTGGGTTCTCTTTTGAGGCTACACGTTTAGACGTACATGCCACACCAAATCTTTTCGAGTTACAACGTGTTGTTTAGGAGATACAAGCTAATTTTGTACGATGCTTTATTTCATCTCGTAAAGTTTAAGGGTTTCCAATACATACGTGTTTGTTTTTACTCTGCAACACTGTATTTCCTTATAACGTGGTATTCTTTCATATTCTTTCGAGAGAAAACTCTCCTGT
Organism: Apodemus sylvaticus; assembly: GCF_947179515.1. Classification (NCBI taxonomy): domain Eukaryota; kingdom Metazoa; phylum Chordata; class Mammalia; order Rodentia; family Muridae; genus Apodemus; species Apodemus sylvaticus. The sequence goes on from NW_026263195.1 coordinate 2,080,006, forward strand.
GCGTTCTCTTTTGAGGCTACAAGTTTAGACATACACGCAACGGCAAAGCTTTTCGAGTTACAACATGTTGTTTAGGAAGAACAAGATAATTTCCCACGATGCAGGATTTCCTTAAAACGTGGTGTTCTGACAAATTTTGACGAAAGAAAATTCTCCTGTGGGTTCTCTTTTGAGGCTACACCTTTAGACGTATACAACACACCAAATCTTTTGAGTTACACCGTGCTGTTTAGGAGATACAAGCTAATTTTTTTTACGATGCGTTATTTCTTCTCGTAAAGTTTAAGTGTTTCCAATACATACGTTTTTGCCTTTACTCTGCAACTCTGTAATTCCTAATAACGTGGTATTCTTACATATTCTTTCGAGAGAAAACTCTCCTGTGCGTTCTCTTTTGAGGCTACACGCTTAAACATACACGCAACACCACAGTTTTTCGAGTTACAATGTGTTGTTTAGGAAAAACAAGATAATTTAGCACGATGCGGGATTTCCTTAAAACGTGGTTTTCTGACAAATTTTGACGAAAGAAAATACTCCTGAGGGTTCTCTTTTGAGGCTACACGTTTAGTCGTACACGCCACACCAAATCTTTTCGAGTTACAACGTGTTGTTTAGGAGATACAAGCTAATTTTTTAAGATGTGTTATTTCTCTCGTAAAGATTAAGTGTTTCAAATACGTACGTATTTGCCTTTACTCTGCAACACTGTTTTCCTTATAACATGGTATTCTTGCATATTCTTTCGAGAGAAAACTTTCCTGTGCGTTCTCTTTTGAGGCTACACGCTTAGACATACAAGCAACACCAAAGCTTTTCAAGTTACAACTTGTTGTTTTGGAAGAACAAGATAATTTCTCACGATGCGGGATTTCCTTAAAACGTGGTTTGCTGACAAATTTTGACGAAAGAAAATAGTCCTGTGGGCTCTCTTTTGGGGCTACACGTTCAGACGTACAAGCCACACCAAATCTTTTCCAGTAAAAACGTGTTGTTTAGGAGATACAAGCTAATTTTGCACGATGCTTTATTTCATCTCGTAAGTTTAAGGGTTTCCAATATGTACGTTTTCGTCTTTACTCAGCAACACTGTACTTCCTTATAAAGTGGTATTCTTAACTATTCTTTCGAGAGAAAACTCTTCTGTGCGTTTTCTTTTGAGGCTACACGCTTAGACATACATGCAACACCAAAGCTTTTCGAGTTACAACGTGTTGTTTAGAAAAAACAAGATAATTTCACACGATGCGGGGTTTCCTTAATACGTGGTTTTCTGACAAATTTTGACCAAAGAAAATTCTCCTGTGGGTTCTCTTTTGAGGCTACACGTTTAGCCGTACATGCCTCATCAATTCTTTTCGAGTTACAACCTGTTGTTTGGGAGATACAAGCTAATTTTGAACGATGCGTTATTTCATCTCTAAAAGTGTTTCCAATAAGTACGTATTTGTCTTTACTCTGCAACACTGTATTTCCTTATAACGTGGTATTCTTACATATTCTTTCGAGAGAAAACTCTCCTGTGCGTTCTCTTTTGAGGCTACATGCTTAGACATACACGCAACACCAAAGCTTTTCGAGTTAAAACGTGTTTTTTAGGAAGAACAAGATAATTTCTCACGATGCGGGATTTCCTTAAAACGTGGTTTTCTGACAAATTTTGACGAAAGAAAATTGTCCTGTGGTTCTCTTTTGAGGCTACACGTTTAGATGTACACGCCACACCAAATCTTTTCGAGTTACAACGTGTTGTTTAGGAGATACAAGCTAATTTTGTACGATGCTTTATTTCATCTCTTAAAGTTTAAGGGTTTCCAATACGTAAGTATTTGTCATTATTCTGCAACAGTGTATTTCCTTATAACGTGGTAGTCTTACATATTCTTTCGAGAGAAAACACTCCTGTGTGTTCTCCTTTGAGGCTACACGCTTAGACATACACGCAACACCAAAGCTTTTCGAGTTACAACGCGTTGTTTAGGAAAAAACAAGATAATTTCTCACTATGCTGGATTTCCTTAATACGTGGTTTTCTGACAAATTTGACCAAAGAAAATTGTCCTGTGGGTTCTCTTTTGAGGCTACACATTTAGACGTACACGCCACAGCAAATCATTTAGAGTTACAACGTGTTGTTTAGGAGATACAAGCTAATTTTGTACGATGCGTTATTTCTTCTCGTAAAGTGTTTCCAATATGTACGTATTTGTCTTTACTCTGCAACACTGTATTTCCTTATAATGTGGTATTCTTATATATTCTTTCGAGAAAGAACTCTCCTTTGCATTCTCTTTTGAGGCTAATTGCTTAGACATACACGCAACACCAAAGCTTTTCGAGTTACAACGTGTTGTTTAAGAAAAACACGATAATTTTGCACGATGAGGGATTTCCTTAAAACGTGGTTTTCTCACAAATTTTGACGATAGAAAATTCTTCTGTGGGTTCTCTTTTGAGGCTACACGTTTAGACATACATGCCACACCAAATCCTTTCGAGTTACAACCTGTTGTTTAGGAGATACAAGCTAATATTGTATGATGCGTTATTTCTTCTTGTAAAGTGTTTCCAATAAGTACGTATTTGTCTTTACTCTGCAACACTGTATTTCCTTATAACCTGGTATTCTTACATACTTTTTCTAGTGAAAACTCTCCTGTGTGTTCTCTTTTGAGGCTACACACTGAGACAAACACGCAACACCAAATCTTTTCGAGTTACAACGTGTTGTTTAGGAAAAACAAGATAATTTCCCACGATGCAGGATTTCCTTAATACGTGGTTTTCTGACAAATTTGACCAAAGAAAATTCTCCTGTGGGTTCTCTTTTGAGGCTACACCTTTATACGTACATGCCACATCAAATCTTTTCGAGTTACAACGTGTTGTTTAGGAGTACAAGTTAATTTTGTATGATGCGTTATTTCTTCTCTTAAAGTGTTTCCAATATGTACGTATTTGTCTTTACTCTGCAACACTGTATTTCCTTATAACGTGGTATTCTTACATATTCTTTCGAGAAAAAACTCTCCTTTGCATTCTCTTTTGAGGCTACACGCTTAGACATACACGCAACACCAAAGATTTCGTGTTACAACTTGTTGTTTAGGAAAAACAAGATAATATTGCATGATGAGGGATTTCCTTAAAACGTGGTTTTCTCACATATTTTGATGATAAAAAAATCCTCCTGTCAGTTCTTTTTTGAGGCTACACGTTTAGACGTACACATCACACCAAATATTTTCGAGTTACAAGGTGTTGTTTAGGAGATACAATCTAATTTTGTACGATGTATTATTTCTTCTCTTAAAGTGTTTCCAATATGTACGTATTTGTCTTTACTCTGCAACACTGTATTTCCTTATAACGTGGTATTCTTACATATTCTTTCGAGAGAAAACTCTCCTGTGCATTCCCTTTTGAGGCTTCACACTTAGACATACACGCAACACCAAAGCTTTTCGAGTTACAACTTGTTGTTTAAGAAAAACAAGATAATTTCGCAGGATGCGGGATTTCGTTAAAACGTGATTTTCTGACAAATTTTGAAGAAAGAAAATTCTCCAATGGGTTCTCTTTTGAGGCTACACGTTTAGACGTACACGCCACATGAAGTCCTTTCGAGTTACCACGTGTTGTTTAGTAGATACAAGCTAATTTTTTACGATGCATTATTTCTTCTTGTAAAGTGTTTCCAACAAGTATGTATTTGTCTTTACTCTGCAACACTGTATTTCCTTATAACGTTTTATTCTTACATGTTCTTTCTAGAGAAAACTCTCCTGTGCATACTCTTTAGAGGCTACACGCTTAGACATACACGCAACAACAAAGCTTTTCGAGTTACAACGTGTTGTTTAGGAAAAACAAGATAATTTTGCACGATGCGGGATTTACTTAAAACGTGGTTTTTCTGACAAATTTTGAAGAAAGAAAGTTATCCTGTGGGTCCTCTTTTGAGGCTACACGGGTAGACGTACGAGCCACACCAAATCTTTTCGAGTTACAACGTGTTGTTTAGGAGATACAAGCTAATTTTGTATGATGCATTATTTCTTCTCTTAAAGTGTTTCCAATAGGTACGTAATTGTCTTTTCTGTGCAACACTGTATTTCCTTATAACGTGGTATTCTTACATGTTCGTTCAAGAGAAAACTCTCCTGTGCATTCTCTTTTGAGGCTACATGCTTAGACATACACGCAACACCAAAGCTTTTCGAGTTACAACGTGTTGTTGAGGAAAAACTAGAAAATTTCGCACGAAGCGAGATTTCCATACAACGTGGTTTCTGACAAATTTTGATGAAAGAAAATTCTCCTATGGGTTCTCTTTTGAGGCTACACGTTTAGACGTACACGCCACACCAAGTCTTTTCGAGTTACCACGTGTTGTTTAGGAGATACAAGCTAATTTTTTACAATGCATTATTTCTTCTCGTAAAGTGTTTCCAACAAGTATGTATTTGTCTTTACTCTGCAACACTGTATTCTTTATAACGTTGTATTCTTACATGTTCTTTCGAGAGAAAACTCTCCTGTGTGTACTCTTTAGAGGCTACACGCTTAGACATACACGCAACACCAAAGCTTTTCGAGTTACAACGTGTTGTTTAGGAAAAACAAGATAATTTTGCACGATGCGGGCTTTCCTTAAGACGTGGTTTTCTGACAAATTTTGACGAAAGAAAGTTCTCCTGTGGGTTCTCTTTTGAGGCTACAAGTGTAGTCGTACGAGCCACACCAAATCTTTTCTAGTTACAACGTGTTGTTTAGGAGATACAAGCTAATTTTTTACGGTGCATTATTTCTTCTCTTAAAGTGTTTCCAATAGGAACGTATTTGTCTTTACTCTGCAACACTGTATTTCCTTATAACGAGGTATTCTTACATATCCTTTCAAGAGAAAACTCTCCTGTGCATTCTCTTTTGAGGCTACACGCTTAGACATACACGCAACACCAAAGCTTTTCGAGTTACAACGTGTTCTTTAGGAAAAACAAGATAATTTCGCACGATTTGAGATTTCCTTAAAACGTGGTTTCAGACAAATTTTGATGAAAGAAAATTCTCCTGTGGGTTCGCTTTTGAGGCTACACGTTTAGACGTACACGTCACATCAAATCTTTTCGAGTTACAACGTGTTGTTTAGGAGATACAAGCTAATTTTTTACGATGCATTATTTCTTCTCGTAAAGTGTTTCCAATATGTACGTATTTGTCTTTACTCTGCAACACTGTATTTCCTTATAACGTGGTGTTCTTACATATTCGTTCGATAGAAAACTCTCCTGGGCATTCCCTTTAGAGGCTACACACTTAGACATACAAGAAACACCAAAGCTTTTCGAGTTACAACTTGTTGTTTAGGAAAAACAAGATAATTTCGCACGATGCGGGATTTCCTTATAACGTGGTTTTCTGACAAATTTTGAAGAAAGAAAATTCTCTTGTGGGGTCTCTTTTGAGGCTACACTTTGAGACGTACATGCCAAACCAAATCTTTTCGAGTTACCACTTGTTGTTTAGGAGATACAAGCTTATATTTTATGATCCGTCATTTCTTCTCGTAAAGTGTTTGCAATATTTACGTTTTTGTCTTTACTCTGCAACACTGTATTTCCTTATAACGTTGTAGTCTTACATGTTCCTTCGAGAGAAAACTCTCCTGTGCATTCTCTTTTGGGGCTACACGCTTAGATATACACGCAACACCAAAGCTTTTTGAGTTACAACGTGTTGTTTAGGAAAAACAAGATAATTTTGCACGATGCGGGATTTCCTTAAAACGTGGTTATCTAATTTTGATGAAAGAAAATTCTCCTGTTGGTTCTCTTTTGAGGCTACACGTTTAGACGTACACGCCAAACCAAATCTTTTCGAGTTACCACGTGTTGTTTAGGAGATACAAGGTAATTTTGTATGATGTATTATTTCTTCTCGTAAAGTGTTTCCAATATGTACTTATTTGTCTTTACTCTGCAAAATTGTATTTCCTAATAACGTGGTATTCTTACATATTCTCTCGAGAGAAAACTATCCTGTGCCTTCTCTTTTGAGGCTCCACGCTTAGACATACACGCAACACTAAAGCTTTTCGAGTTACAATATGTTGTTTAGGAAAAAGAAGATGATTTCACACGATGCGGGATTTCCTTAAAACATGGTTCTGTGAAAAATTTTGATGAAAGAAAATTCTCCTGTGGTTTCTCCTTTGAGGCTACACGTTTAGACGTACAGGCCACACCAAATCTTTGCGAGATACAACTTGTTGTTTAGGAGATACAAGCTAATTTTGTACTATGCGTTAATTCTTCTCGTAAAGTGTTTCCAATACGTACGTGTTTGTCTTTACACTGCAACATTGTATTTCCTTATAACGTGGCATTCTTACATATTCTTTCGAGAGAAAACTCTCCTGTGCTTTCTCTTTTGAGGCTACACGCTTAGACATACACGCAACACCAGAGCTTTTCGAGTTACAACGTGTTGTTTAGGAAAAACAAGATAATTTCGCACAATGCGAGATTTCCTTAAAACGTGGTTTCTGACAAATTTTGATGAAAGAAAATTCTCCTGTGGGATCTCTTTTGAGGCTACACGTTTAGACGTACACGCCACACCAAATCTTTTCGAGTAACAAGGTGTTGTTTAGGAGATTCAAGCTAATTTTGTACGATGCGTTAATTCTTCTCGTAAAGTGTTTCCAATATGTACGTATTTGTCTTTACTCTGCAACACTGTATTTCCTTATAACGGGGTATTCTTACATATTCTTTCGAGAGAAAACTCTCCTGTGCATTCGCTTTTGAGGCTACACACTTAGACATACACGCAAACCAAAGCTTTTCGAGTTACAACTTGTTGTTTAGGAAAAACAAGATGATTTCGCAGGAGGCGGGATTTCGTTAAAACGTGGTTTTCTGACAAATTTTGAAGAAAGAAAATTCTCCAGTGGTTTCTCTTTTGAGGCTACACTTTTAGACGTACACGCCAAACCAAATGTTTTCGAGTTTCCACTTTTTCTTTAGGAGATACAAGCTAATATTGTATGATGCGTAATTTCTTCTCTTAAAGTGTTTCCAATAAGTACGTATTTGTCTTTACTCTGCAACACTGTATTTCCTTATAACTTTGTATTCTTACATGTTCTTTCGAGAGAAAACTCTCCTGTGCATTCTCTTTTGAGGCTACATGCTGAGACATACACCCAACACCAAAGCGTTTCGAGGTACAAGGTGTTGTTTAGGAAAAAAAAGATAATTTCGCACGATGCGGGATTTCCTTAAAACGTGGTTTTCTGACAAATTTTGAAGAAAGAAAATTCTCCTTTGTGTTCTCTTTTGAGGCTACACGTTTAGACGTACACGCCAAACCAAATCTTTTCGAGTTACCACGTGTTGTTTAGGAGATACAAGCTAATTATGTACGATGCGTTATTTCTTCTCCTAAAGTGTTTCCAATATGTACTTATTTGCCTTTACTCTGCAAAATTGTATTTCTTTATTACGTGGTATTCTTACATATTCTTTCGAGAGAAAACTCTCCTGTGCCTTCGCTTTTGAGGCTCCACGCTTAGACATACACGCAACACCAAAGCTTTTTAAGTTACAACATGTTGTTTAGGAAAAAGAAGATGATTTCGCACGATGCGGGATTTCCTTAAAACGTGGTTTTCTGAAAAGTTTTAACGAAAGAAAATTGTCCTGTGGGTTCTCTTTTGAGGCAACACGTTTAGACGTACACGCCACACCAAATCTTTTCGAGTTACAACGTGTTGTTTAGGAGATACAAGTTAATTTTTTCGATGCGTTATTTCTTCTCATAAAGTGTTTCCAATATGTACGTATCTGTCTTTACTCTGCAACACTCTATTTCCTTATAACGTGGTATTCTTACATATTCTTTCTAGAAAAAAACTCTCCTTTACATTCTCTTTTGAGGCTACACGCATAGACATACACACAACACCAAAGCTTTTCGAGTTACAACGTGTTGTTTAGGAAAAACAAGATAATTTTGCATGATGAGGGATTTCCTTATAACGTGGTTTTCTGACAAATTTTGAAGAAAGAAAATTCTCCTGTGTGGTCTCTTTTGAGGCTACACTTTTAGACTTAAACGCCAAACCAAATCTTTTCGAGTTACCACTTGTTGTTTAGGAGATACAAGCTTATATTTTATGATGTGTCATTTCTTCTCGTAAAGTGTTTCCAATATGTACGTATTTGTCTTTACTCTCCAACACTGTATTTCCTTATAACGTTGTATTCTTACATGTTCTTTCGAGAGAAAACTCTCCTGTGCATTCGCTTTTGAGGCTACATGCTGAGACATACACGCAACACCAAAGCTTTTCGTGTTACAAGTTGTTGTTTAGGAAAAACAAGATAATTTCGCACGATGGGGGATTTCCTTAAAATGTGGTTTTCTGACAAATTTTGACGAAAGAAAATTCTCCTTTGTGTTCTCTTTGGCGGCTACACGTTTAGACATACACGCCAAACCATACCTTTTCGAGTTACCACGTGTTGTTTAGGAGATACAAGCTAATTTTGTCCGATGTGTTATTTCTTCTCCTAAAGTGTTTCCAATATGTACTTATTTGCCTTTACTCGGCCTAATTGTATTTCTTTATAACGTCTATTCTTACATATTCTTTCGAGAGAAAACTCTCCTGTGCCTTCGCTTTTGAGGCTCCACGCTTAGACATACACGCAACACCAAAGTTTTTTGAGTTACAACATGTTGTTTAGGAAAAAGAAGATGATTTCGCATGATGCGGGATTTCCTTAAAACGTGGTTTTCTGAAAAAATTTAACGAAAGAAAATTGTCCTGTGGGTTGTCTTTTGAGGCTACACGTTTTGACGTACACGCCACACCAAATCATTTCGAGTTACAACGTGTTGTTTAGGTGATACAAGTTAATTTTTTACGATGCGTTATTTCTTCTCGTAAAGAGTTTCCAATATGTACGTATTTGTCTTTACTCTGCAACAATGTATTTCCTTATAACGTGGTATTCTTACATATTCTTTCGAGAAAAAAACTCTCCTTTACATTCTCTTTTGAGGCTACACGCTTAGACATACACGCAACACCAAAGCTTTTCGAGTTACAACTTGTTGTTTAGGAAAAACAAGATAATTTTGCACGATGAGGGATTTCCTTAAAACGTGGTTTTCTCACATATTTTGACGAAAGAAAATACTCCTGTGGGTTCTCTTTTGAGGCTACACGTTTAGCCGTACACGCCACACCAAATCCTTTCGAGTTACAACCTGTTGTTTAGGAGATACAAGCTAATTTTGTATGATGCATTATTTCTTCTCATAAAGTGTTTCCAATACATACGTATTTGTCTTTACTCTGCAACACTGTATTTCCTTATAATGTGATATTCTTACATATTCTTTCGAGGGAAACCTCTCCTGTGTGTTCTCTTTTGAGGCTACATGCTTAGACATACACACAACACCAAAGCTTTTCGAGTTACAGCGTGTTGTGTAGGAAAAATTAGATAATTTCGCACAATGCGTGATTTCCTTAAAACGTGGTTTCTGACAAATTTTGATGAAAGAAAATTCTCCTGTGGGTTCTCTTTTGAGGCTACACGTTGAGACGTACATGTCACACCAAATCTTTTCGAGTTACAACGAGTTGTTTAGGAGACACAAGCTAATTTTGTAAGATGCGATATTTCTTCTCTTAAAGTGTTTCCAATATGTACATATTTGTCTTTACTCTGCAACACTGTATTTCCTTATAACGTGGTATTCTTACATATTCTTTCGAGAGAAAACTCTCCTGTGCATTCCCTTTTGTGGCTACACACTTAGTCATACACGCAACACCAAAGCTTTTCGAATTACAACTTGTTGTTTAGGAAAAACAAGATAATTTCGCAGGATGCAGGATTTCGTTAAAACGTGATTTTCTGACAAATTTTGAAGAAAGAAAATTCTCCTATGGGTTCTCTTTTGAGGCTACACGTTTAGACGTACACGCCACACCAAGTCCTTTCGAGTTACCACGTGTTGTTTAGGAGATACAAGCTAATTGTTTACAATGCGTTATTTCTTCTCGTAAAGTGTTTCCATCAAGTATGTATTTGACTTTACTCTGCAACACTGTATTCCCTTATAACGTTGTATTCTTACATGTTCTTTTGAGAGAAAACTCTCCTGTGCGTACTCTTTAGAGGCTACACGCTTAGACATACACGCAATGCCAAAGCTTTTCGAGTTACAATGTGTTGTTTAGGAAAAGCAAGATAATTTCGCACGATGCGAGATTTCCATAAAACGTGGTTTTCTGAAATATTTTGACGAAAGAAAGTTTTCCTGTGGGTTCTCTTTTGAGGCTACACGTATAGAGGTACGAGCCACAACAAATCTTTTCGAGTTCCAATTTTTGTTTAGGAGATACAAGATAATTTTGTACGATGTGTTATTTCTTCTCTTAAAATGTTTCCAATACGTACGTATTTGTCTTTACTCTACAACACTGTATTTTTTTTATAACATGGTATTCTTACATATTCTTTCGAGAGAAAACTCTCCTGTGCATTCTCTTTTGAGGCTACAAGCTTAGACATACACGTAACACCAAAGCTTTTCGAATTACAACATGTTGTTCAGGAAAAAGAAGATGATTTGGCACGATGCGGGATTTCCTTAAAACGTGGTTTTCTGAAAAATTTTGACGAAAGAAAATTCTCCTGTGGGTTCTCTTTTGAGGCTACACGTTTAGACGTACACGCCGCACCAAATCTTTTCGAGTTACAACGTTTTGTTTAGGAGATACAAGCTAATTTTCTACGATGCGTTACTTCTTCTCATAAAGTGTTTCCAATATGTACGTATTTGTCTACTCTGCAACACTGTATTTCCTTATAACGTGTTATTCTTACATATTCTTTCGAGAGAAAACTATCCTGTGCGTTCCCTTTTGAGGCTACACACTTAGACATACAGGCAACACCAAAGCTTTTCGTGTTACAACATGTCGTTTAGGAAAAACCAGATAATTTCGCACGATGCAGGATTTCCTTAAAACGTGGTTTTCTGACAAATTTTGACGAAAGAAAATTCTCCTGTCGGTTCTCTTTTGAGGCTACACATTTAGACGTACACGCCACACCAAATCCTTTAGAGTTACCACGTGTTGTTTAGGAGATACAAGCTAATTTTGTATGATGCGTTATTTCTTCTCATAAAGTGTTTCCAATACGTACGTATTTGTCTTTACTCTGCAACCCTGTATTTCCTTTTAACATTGTATTCTTACATGTTCTTCTGAGAGAAAACTCTCCTGTGCATTGTCCTTAGAAGCAACATGCTCAGACATACACGCAACACCAAAGCTTTTCGAGTTACAAAGTGTTGTTTAGGAAAAACAAGTTAATATTGCACGATGCGGGATTTCCTTAAAACGTGTTTTTTTGACAAATTTTGACGAAAGAAAGTTCTCCTGTTGGTTCTCTTTTGAGGCTACACGTGTAGAAGTACGAGCCACACCAAATACTTTCGAGTTATAACGTGTTGTTTAGGAGATACAAGCAAATTTTGTACAATGCGTTATTTCTTCCCTAAATTGTTTCCAATATGTCGTTATTTATCTTTACTCTGCAACACTGTATTTTCTTATAACGTGGTATTCTTACATATTCTTTCGAGGGAAAACTCTCCTGTGCATGCTCTTTTGAGGCTACACGCTTAGACAAACACGCACGCCAAACTTTTCGAGTTACAACGTGTTGTTTAGGAAAAACAAGATAATTTCGCACGATGCGAGATTTCCATAAAACGTGGTTTTCAGACAAATTTTGACGAAAGAAAGTTCTTCTCTGGGTTCTCTTTTGAGGCTACACGTGTAGAGGTACGAGCCACACCAAATCTTTTCGAGTTACAATGTGTTGTTTAGGAGATACAAGCTAATTTTTTACAATGCGTTATTTCTTCTCTTAAAGTGTTTCCAATACGTACGTAGTTGTCTTTATTCTGCAACACTGTATTTCCTTATAATGTGGTATTCTTACATATTCTTTCGAGAGAAAACTCTATTGTGTATTCTCTTTTGAGGCTACATGCTTAGACATACACGCAACATCAAAGCTTTTCGAGTTACAATGTGTTGTTTAGGAAAAACAAGATAATTTCGCACGATGCGCTATTTCCTTAAAACGTGGTTTCAGACAAATTTTGATGAAAGAAAATTCTCCTGTGGGTTCTCGTTTGAGGCTACACTTTTAGACGTACATGCCACACCAAATCTTTTCGAGTTACAACGTGTTGTTTAGGAGATACAAGCTAATTTTTTACGATGCGTTATTTCTTCTCGTAAAGTGTTTCCAATATGTACTTATTTGTCTTTACTCTGCAAAATTGTATTTCCTTTTAACGTGGTATTCTTACATATTCTTTCAAGAGAACACTCTCCTGTGCCTTCTCTTTTGAGTCTCCACGCTTACACATACACGCAACACCAACGCTTTTCGAGTTACAACATGTTGTTTAGGAAAAAGAAAATGATTTCGCACGATGCGGGATTTCCTTAAAACGTGGTTTTCTGAAAAATTTTGACGAAAGAAAATTCTCCTGTGGGTTCTCTTTTGAGGCTACATGTTTAGATGTACACGCCACACCAAATCTTTTCGAGTTACAACGTTTTGTTTAGGAGATACAAGCCAATTTTGTAGGATGCGTTAATTCTTCTCATAAAGTGTTTCCAATACGTACGTATTTGTCTTTATTCTGCAACACTGTATTTCCTTATAACGTGGTATTCTTACATATTCTTTCGAGGGAAAACTCTCCTGTGCGTTCCCTTTCGAGGCTACACGCTTAGACAAACACGCAACACCAAAGCTTTTCAAGTTACAACGTGTTGTTTAGGAAAAAACAAGATAATTTTGCACGATGCGAGATTTTCATAAATCGTGGTTTTCTAAAAAATTTTGACGAAAGAATTTCCTCCTGTGGGTTCTCTTTTGAGGCTACACTTGTAGAGGTACGAGCCACACCAAATCTTTTCGAGTTACAAAGTTTTGTTTAGGAGATACAAGCTATTTTTGTACGATGCGTTATTTCTTCTCTTAACGTGTTTCCAATATGTACGTATTTGTCTTTACTCTGCCACACTGTATTTCCTCATAACGTGGTATTCCTACATTTTCTTTCGAGAGAAAACTCTCCTGTGCGTTCTCTTTTGAGGCTACACGCTTAGACATACACGCAACACCAAAGCTTTTCGATTTACAACGTGTTGTTTATGAAAAACAAGATAATTTCACACGATGCGAGATTTCCTTAAAACGTGGTTTCTGACAAATTTTGATGAAAGAAAATTCTTGGGCCTGGGAGCGGCGGCAGCAGCAGCAGTAGCAGCAGCAGCGGCTGGTCCAGAGGAAGGGCCATCAGCAGTAGAACCAAGCGGACAGGGTCCAGACAGACCCGGTGCCCACGACCACTGGCCATCGCTGGCCAGCCAGGCTGCAAGCAGCGGCGGATTTATGGTGCCTTTCACCACACAGAAGCCACATCAGAACTCTGCCTCCCGCCAGTCAGTTATGAGGGCTCCATATTGGTTCTCGGTTGCCAGAGAAATCAGACTGAGGTACGCAAATATAACCCGAGACCAACATCGCGGGGGTCTAAGCCCGACGGGCGTTGGCCTGCACCCAGGCCCTGAGCTGATCGGGGGTCCACCGGGGTGCAAACCCGGCCAGGAGGTTTTTTTCCTCCCGGGCCGGCGCGCGCACCACCATCATTTTGCCTGGGGGAAGCCAGGGAGACCTAGCAGGCAAAACCAAACCGGCTAACAGGCATAGCCCGAGGCGGACATAGCAGGGGTCTCAGACGGTCAGGCCCTGGACTGCCCCCAGGTCCTGGGCTGCTCGGCAGGCCATCTGTGTGCCGACCCAGCCAGGAGCTTGTTTGCCTCGGCCAGCGCACACCGCCGCCATTTTGCCTACAGGAAGCCGGAGAGACCTAGCAGGCAAAACCAAACCAGCGAACAGGCATAGCCCAAGGCGGACATAGCAGGGGTCTCAGACGGTCAAGCCCTGGACTGCCCCCAGGCCCAGGACTGCTCGGTGGGCCATCTGTGTGCTGACCCGGCCAGGAGGTTGTTTATCAGAGCCGTTTGCACACCACCGCCATTTTGCCTACGGGAAGCCAGAGAGACCTAGCAGGCAAAGCCAAACTGGCTAATAGGCATAGCCCGAGGCAGACATAGCAGGGGTCTCAGAAGGTCAGGCCCTGGACTGCCCCCAGGTCCTGGGCTGCTCGGTGGGCCATCTGTGTGCCGACCCAGCCAGGAACTTGTTTGCCCGGGCAGGTGCGCACCACCGCCATTTTGCCTGCGGGAAGCCAGAGAGAATAGCAGACAAAACCAAACCAGCTAACAAGCATAGCCCAAGGCAGACAAAGCAGGGGTCTCAGACGGTCAGGACCTGGACTGCCCCCAGGCCCTGGGCTGCTCGGTGCGCCATCTGTGTGCCGACCCGGCCAGGAGGTTGTTTATCCGGGCCAGTTTGTGCACCACCGCCATTTTGCCTACGGGAAGCCAGAGAGACCTAGCAGGCAAAACCAAACCAGCTAACAGGCATAGCCCGAGGCGGACATAGCAGGGGTCTCAAACGGTCAGGCCCTGGACTGCCCCCCAGGCCCTGGGCTGCTCGTTGGGCCATCTGTGTGCTGACCCAGCCAGGAGGTTGTTAGCCCAGCAGACTCTCCCAGCACTCTCAGGGAACTCGCACACGCCACCATCCTAGCCACCTGACACACCCAATTAACACCCACAGCTGAGGGGAACTTTGCACCGACATTGGCCTGCCAGGCTTTTGCCTAGACTCAGGGCCTGGGCAGCTAGGCTAGCCTTGTGTGCACCAACCCAGTTGGGAGTTCTGCTGCCCAGATCAGCCTGGGCGGCAGCACCACATCTCCAAGTCCTGCAAGTGGCTACCTGGGTTTCCGGGCGGCCAGCTGGGAGAAGTCAGTGTGCTCCAGTGAATCCAGTGGGCCCCAGCAGGAGCCTTCGGGTGCCTGCTTTGGGATCTGAACAGCCTGGGCAGCAGCACCCTGTCTACAAGCAGTGCAGGAGGTAAGCTGTGCACCAGAGGCCAACGGGGAAGGGGCAGCTTGCACTGGTGAGTCCAGCACTGACAAGACAAACTAACACCAGTGAGAACTAGATGGCAAAAGGCAAACGCAGGAACGTCACTAACAGAAATCAAGGCAATATGGCAACATCTGAACCCAATTCTCCTCTACCAACACGTCCTGGATACCCCATCACACCAGTAAAACAAGATTTGGATTTAAAATAACTGGACATGATGCTGGTACAGGAACACATGAAGGACATACTTAAAGAAATTCAGGAGAAAATGGATCAAAAGTTAGAAGCCCTTGCAAGGGAAACACAAAAATCATTGAAAGAAATCCAGGAGAATACAAAAGCCAACAAGGAGGAAATGCAAAAAAAAACTTAAAGAAATACAGGAGAACTTTGGTCAACAGGCTGAGGTCATGAAAGACGAAACACAAAAATCTCTTAAAGAAATACAGGAGAACTTTGGTCACCAGGCTGAGCTCATGAAAGAGGAAACACAAAAATCTCTTAAAGAATTACAGGAAAACACAAACATGCAAGTGAAGGAGCTAAGCAAAACCATCCGGGATCTAAAATCAGAAGTAGAAACAACTAAGAAAACTCAAAGGGAGACAACTTTGGAGATAGAAAGCCTTGGGAAGAAATCAGGGGACAGAGATGCAAATATCAACAACAGAATACAAGAGATAGAAGAAAGAATCTCAGATGCTGAAGATTCCATAGAAACCATGGACTCAACAGTTAAAGAAAATGCAAAATGCAAAAAGCTTGTAACCCAAAATATCCAGGAAATCCAGGACACAATGAGAAGACCAAACCTAAGGATTATAGGCATAGATGAGAGTGAAGATTTACAACTTAAAGGGCCAGCAAATATCTTCAATAAAATTATGGAAGAAAACTTCCCTAACCTAAAGAGAGAGATGCCCATGAATATACAAGAAGCCTACAGAACTCCAAACAGACTGGACCAGAACAGAAATACTTCCCGTCACATAAAAATCAAAACACCAAATGTTCTAAACAAAGAAAGAATACTAAAGGCAGTAAGAGAAAAAGGCCAAGTAACATATAAAGGAAGACCTATCAGAATCACAGCAGACTTTTCACCGGAGACTATGAAGGCTAGAAGGTCCTGGGCAGATCTCATGCAGACTCTAAGAGAACACAAATGCCAACCAAAACTACTATATACAGCAAAACTCTCAATCACCATAGATGGAGAAACTAAGATATTTCATGACAAAACCAAGTTTACCCAATATCTATCCACAAACCCGGCCCTAAAAAGGATAATAGGAGGACAACACCAATACAAGGAGGGAAACTTCACCCTGGAAAAAGCAAGATAGTAACCTTTCATCAAACCCAAAAGAAGTTAAGCATTCAAATTTAAAAATAACGTCAAAAATGATAGGAAGTAACAATCACTATTCCTTAATATCTCTTAACATCAATGGACTTAATGCCCCAATAAAAAGACACAGACTAACTGAATGGATACGTAAACAGGACCCTACATTTTGCTGCTTACAGGAAACACACCTCAGGGTCAAAGACAAACACTACCTTAGAGTAAAAGGCTGGAAGACAATTTTACAAGCAAATGGTCTCAGGAAACAAGCTGGAGTAGCCATTTTAATATCAGATAAAATTGACTTTCAACCCAAAGTCATCAAAAGAGACGCTGAGGGACACTTATTGCTGGTCAAAGGAAAAATACAAAAAGAAGAACTGTCAATCCTTAACATCTATGCCCCAAATGCAAGGGCACCCTCTTTCGTAAAAGAAACTTTATTAAAACTAAAAGCACACATTGCACCTAACACAATAATTGTGGGTGACTTCAACACTGCACTTTCCTCAATGGACCGATCAGGAAAACAGAAACTAAACAGGGACACAATGAAACTAATTGAAGCTTTGGACCAATTAGATTTAACAGATATATATAGAACATTCTATCCTAAAACAAAAGAATATACCTTTTTCTCAGCGCCTCATGGTACCTTCTCCAAAATCGACCATATAATTGGTCACAAGACAGACCTCAACAAATATAAGAAGATAGAACTAATCCCATGCCTCCTATCTGATCACTATGGAGTAGAAGTGGTCTTCAATAGCAACAGAAACAACAGAAAACCCACATACACGTGGAAACTGAACAATACTCTACTCAATGATACCTTGGTCAAGGAAGAAATAAAGAAAGAAATTAAAGACTTTTTAGAACACAATGAAAATGAAAACACAACATACCCAAATCTATGGGACACAATGAAAGCAGTGCTAAGAGGCAAACTCATAGCCCTGAGTGCCTCCAAAAAGAAAATGGAGAGAGCATACATTACCAGCTTAATGACACACCTGAACTCCTAGAACAAAAAGAAGCTATTTCGCCCAGGAGGAGTAGAAGTCAGGAAATCATCAAACTCAGGGCCGAAATCAATCAAGTAGAAACAAAGAGAACCATTCAAAAAATCAACAAAACCAGGAGCTGGTTCTTTGAGAAAATCAACAAGATAGATAAACCCTTATCCAGACTGACCAAAGGGCACAGAGAAAGTATCCAAATTAACAAACTTAGAAATGAAAAGGGAGATATAACAACGGAAACTGAGGAAATCCAAAAAATCATCAGATCCTACTACAAGAGCCTGTACTCAACACAACTGGAGAATCTGGAGAAAATGGACAATTTCCTTGACAGATACCAAATACGAAAATTAAATCAGGACCAACTAGACCATCTAAACAGTCCCATAATGCCTAAAGAAATAGAAGGAGTCATAGAAAGTCTTCCAACCAAAAAAAGCACAGGACCAGATGGCTTCAGTGCAGAATTCTACCAGACCTTCAAAGAAGAGTTAACACCTATACTCTTCAAACTATTCCACAAAATAGAAACAGAAGGAACACTACCCAATTCCTTCTACGAAGCCACAATTCCGCTGATACCAAAGCCACAAAAAGATCCAACATAGAAAGAGAACTTCAGACCAATTTCCCTTATGAACATCGATGCAAAAATACTCAATAAAATTCTTGTCAACCGAATCCAAGAACACATCAAAACGATCATCCACCATGATCAAGTAGGCTTTTTCCCGGGAATGCAGGGTTGGTTCAATATACGGAAATCCATCAATACAATCAACTACATAAACAAACTCAAAGAACAAAACCACATGGTCATTTCATTGGATGCTGAAAAAGCATTTGACAAAATTCAGCATCCCTTCATGCTTAAAGTCTTGGAGAGAACAGGAATTCAAGGCCCATACCTAAACATAGTAAAAGCAATATACAGCAAACCGGTAGCCAGCATCAAACTAAATGGAGAGAAACTTGAAGCAATCCCACTGAAATCAGGGACCAGACAAGGCTGCCCCCTTTCTCCTTATCTTTTCAATATTGTACTTGAGGTACTAGCTCGGGCAATTCGACAACATAAGGAGGTCAAAGGGATACAAATTGGAAAGGAAGAAGTCAAACTATCATTATTTGCAGACGACATGATCGTCTACCTAAGTGACCCAAAGAACTCCACTAGAGAGCTCCTACAGCTGATAAACAACTTCAGCAAAGTGGCAGGTTATAAAATCATCTCCAGCAAATCAGTGGCCTTCCTATACTCAAAGGATAAGCAGGCTGAGAAAGAAATTAGGGAAATGACCCCCTTCACAATATCTTGTTTTTTCTAATCAACACATTGTAACACGAAAATCTTTGGTTTTGCGTGTAAGTCTAAGCGTGTAGCCTCAAAAAAGAATGCACAGGAGAGTTTTATCTCGAGAGAATATGTAAGAATACCACGTTATAAGGAAATACAGTGTTTCAGAGTACAGACATATACATATGTATTGGAAACACTTTACGAGAAGAAATAACGCTTCATACAAAATTAGCTTGTATCTCCTATACAACAAGTGGTAACTCGAAAAGATTTGGTGTGGCGTGTAGGTCTAAATGGGTAGCCTCAAAACAGAACCCACAGGAGAATTTTCTTTCGTCAAAATTTTCAGAAAACCACGTTTTAAGGACATCCCGCATCGTGCGAAATTATCATGTTTTTCTTAAACAACACGTTGTAACTCGAAAAGCTTTTGTGTTGCGTGTATTTCTCAGAGTGTAGCCTCAAAAGAGAACACACAGGAGAGTTTTCTTTCGAAAGAATATGTAAGAATACCACGTTATAAGGAAATACATTGTTGCAGAGTAAAGACAAATACGTATGTATTGGAAACACTTTAGGAGAAGAAATAATGCATCATACAAAATTAGCTTGTATCTCCTAAACAACACGTTGTAACTCGAAAGGATTTGGTGTGGCGTGTACGTCTAAATTGGTAGCCTCAAAAGAGAACCCACAGGAGAATTTTCTTTCGTCAACATTTGTCAGAAACCCACGTTTTAAGGAAATCCCGCATCATGTGAAATTATCTTTTTTTTCCTAATCAACACGTTGTAACACGAAATGCTTTGGTTTGCCTGTATGTCTAAGCGTGTAGCCTCAAAAGAGAAGGCACAGGAGAGTTTTCTCTCGAAAGAATATGTAAGAATACCACCTTATAAGGAAGTACAGTGTTGCAGAGTAAAGACAAATACATACATATTGGAAACACTTTAAGAGAAGAAATAAGGCATCGTAAAAATTAGCTTGTATCTCCTAAACTACACGTTGTAACTCGAAAAGATTTGGTGTGGCGTGTACGTCTAAACGTGTAGCCTCAAAAGAGAACCCACAGGAGAATTTTCTTTCTTCAAAATTTGTCAGAAAACCATGTTTTAAGGAAATCCCGCATCGTGCGAAATTATCTTGTTTTTTCTTTTTTTTTTTTTTTTTTTTTGAAATATTTTCTTTTTTTTTTATTTTATTATTCGATATAATTTATTTACATTTCAAATGATTTCCCCTTTTCTAGCCCCCCCACTCCCCGAAAGTCCCGCAAGCCCCCTTCTCTTCCCCTGTCCTCCCACCCACCCCTTCCCACTTCCCCGTTCTGGTTTTGCTGAATACTGTTTCACTGAGTCTTTCCAGAACCAGGGGCCACTCCTCCTTTCTTCTTGTACCTCATTTGATGTGTGGATTATGTTTTGGGTATTCCAGTTTTCTAGGTTAATATCCACTTATTAGTGAGTGCATACCATGATTCACCTTTTGAGTCTGGGTTACCTCACTTAGTATGATATTCTCTAGCTCCATCCATTTGCCTAAGAATTTCATGAATTCATTGTTTCTAATGGCTGAATAGTACTCCATTGTGTAGATATACCACATTTTTTGCATCCACTCTTCTGTTGAGGGATACCTGGGTTCTTTCCAGCATCTGGCAATTACAAATAGGGCTGCTATGAACATAGTAGAACATGTATCCTTATTACATGGTGGGGAGTCTTCTGGGTATATGCCCAGGAGTGGTATAGCAGGATCTTCTGGAAGTAAGGTGCCCAGTTTTCGGAGGAACCGCCAGACTGATTTCCAGAGTGGTTGTACCAATTTGCAACCCCACCAGCAGTGGAGGAGTGTTCCTCTTTCTCCACACCCTCTCCAACACCTGCTGTCTCCTGAATTTTTAATCTTAGCCATTCTGACTGGTGTAAGATGAAATCTTAGGGTTGTTTTGATTTGCATTTCCCTAATGACTAATGAAGTTGAGCATTTTTTAAGATGCTTCTCCGCCATCCGAAGTTCTTCAGGTGAGAATTCTTTGTTTAACTCTGTACCCCATTTTTTAATAGGGTTGTTTGGTTTTCTGGAGTCTAACTTCTTGAGTTCTTTATATATATTGGATATTAGCCCTCTATCTGATGTAGGATTGGTGAAGATCTTTTCCCAATTTGTTGGTTGCCGATTTGTCCTCTTGATGGTGTCCTTTGCCTTACAGAAACTTTGTAATTTTATGAGGTCCCATTTGTCAATTCTTGCTCTTAGAGCATACGCTATTGGTGTTCTGTTCAGAAACTTTCTCCCTGTACCGATGTCCTCAAGGGTCTTCCCCAGTTTCTTTTCTAGTAGCTTCAGAGTGTCTGGCTTTATGTGGAGGTCCTTGATCCATTTGGATTTGAGCTTAGTACAAGGAGACAAGGATGGATCAATTCGCATTCTTCTGCATGCTGACCTCCAGTTGAACCAGCACCATTTGTTGAAAAGGCTATCTTTTTTCCATTGGATGTTTTCAGCCTCTTTGTCGAGGATCAAGTGGCCATAGGTGTGTGGGTTCATTTCTGGATCTTCAATCCTGTTCCATTGATCCTCCTGTCTGTCACTGTACCAATACCATGCAGTTTTTAACACTATTGCTCTGTAGTATTGCTTGAGGTCAGGGATACTGATTCCCCCAGATTTCCTTTTGTTGCTGAGAATAGTTTTAGCTATCCTGGGTTTTTTGTTGTTCCAGATGAATTTGATAATTGCTCTTTCTAGCTCTGTGAAGAATTGAGTTGGGATTTTGATGGGTATTGCATTGAATCTGTATAGTGCTTTAGGCAAAATGGCCATTTTAACTATATTGATTCTGCCGATCCATGAGCATGGGAGGTTTTCCCATTTTTTGAGGTCTTCTTCCATTTCCTTCTTCAGAGTCTTGAAGTTCTTGTCATACAGATCTTTCACATGTTTGGTAAGAGTCACCCCAAGATACTTTATACTGTTTGTGGCTATTGTGTTTTTTCTAATCAACACATTGTAACGCGAAAATCTTTGGTGTTGCGTGTATGTCTAAGCATGTAGCCTCAAAAGAGAATGTACAGGAGAGTTTTATCTCGAAAGAATATGTAAGAATACCACGTTATAAAGAAATACAGTGTTGCAGAGTAAGGACAAATACGTATGTATTGGAAACACTTTACGAGAAGAAATATCGCTTCATACAAAATTAGCTTGTATCTCCTATACAACAAGTGGTAACTCGAAAAAATTTGGTGTGGCGTGTATGTCTAAACATGTAGCCTCAAAAGAGAACCAACAGGAGAATTTTCTTTCGTCAAATTTGTCAGAAAACCACGTTTTAAAGAAATCCTGCATCGTGCGAAATTATCTTATTTTTCCTAATCAACACGTTGTAACACGAAATGCTTTGGTTTTGCCTGTATGTCTAAGTGTGTAGTCTCAAAAGAGAAGGCACAGGAGAGTTTTCTCTTGAAAGAATATGTAAGAATAGCACGTTATAAGGAAATACAGTGTTGCAGAGTAAAGACAAATACATACTTATTGGAAACACTTCAAGAGAAGAAATAACGCATCGTACAAAATTAACTTGTATCTCCTAAAGAACACGTTGTAAGTCGAAAAGATTTGGTGTGGCGTGTACGGCTAAACGTGTAGCCTCAAAAGAGAACCCACAGGAGAATTTTCTTTCGTCAAAATTTGTCAGAAATCCACGTTTTATGGAAATCCCGCATGGGGGAAATTATCTAGTTTTTCCTAAACAACACATTGTATCTCGAAATGCTTTGGTGTTGCGTGTATGACTAAGCATGTAGCCTCAAAAGGGAAGGCACAGCAGAGTTTTCTCTCGAAAGAATATGTAAGAATACCACGATATAAGGAAATACAGTGTTGCAGAGTAAAGACAAATACATAAGTATTGGAAACACTTTACAAGAAGAAATAACGCATAGTAAAAATTAGCTTGTATCTCCTAAACTACACGTTATAACTCGAAAAGATTTGGTGTGGTGTGTATGTCTAAAGGTGTAGCCTCAAAACAGAACCCACAGGAGAATTTTCTTTCGTCAAAATTTTTCAGAAAACCACGTTTTAAGGAAATCCCGCATCGTGCGAAATTATCATGTTTTTCCTAAAAAACACGTTGTCACTCGAAAAGCTTTGGTATTGCGTGTATGTCTTAGCGTGTAGCCTCAAAAGAGAACCAACAGGAGAATTTTCTTTCATCAAAATTTGTCAGAAAACCACGTTTTAAGGAAATCCCGCATCGTGCGAAATTATCTTATTTTTCCTAATCAACACGGTGTAACATGAAATGCTTTGGTTTTGCCTGTATGTCTAAGCGTGTAGCCTCAAAAGAGTAGGCACAGGAGAGTTTTCTCTCAAAAGAATATGTAAGAATACCTCGTTATAAGGAAATACAATGTTGCAGATTAAAGACAAATACGTACATATTGGAAACACTTTAAGAGAAGAAATAAAGCATCGTACATAATTAGCTTGTATCTCCTAAACAACAAGTTGTAACTCGAAAAGATTTGATGTGGCGTGTACGTCTAAACATGTAGCCTCAAAAGAGAACCCACAGGAGAATTTTCTTTCGTCAAAATTTGTCAGAAAAGCACGTTTTATGAAATCTGGCATAGTGCTAAATGATCTTGTTTTTCCTAAACAACACGTCGTAACTGGAAAAGCTTTGGTGTTGTGTTTATGGGTAAGCGTGTAGCCTCAAAAGAGTAGGCACAGGAGAGTTTTCTCTCGAAAGAACATGTAAGCATACCATGTTATAAGGATGCTACACGCTTAGACATACACGCAACACCAAAGCTTTTTGAGTTACAACTTTTTGTTTAGGAAAAACAAGATAATTTCGCACGATGCGGGATTTCCTTAAATCGTGGTTTTCTGAAAAAATGTTGACTAAAGAAAATTCTCCTGTGGGTTCTCTTTTGAGGCTACACGTTTAGACGTACACGCCACACCCCAAATATTTCGAGTTACAACGTGTTGTTTAGGAGATACAAGCTAATTTTTACGATGCGTAATTTCTTCTCGTAAAGTTTTTACAATATATATGTATTTGTCTTTACTCTGCAACACTGTATTTCCTTATAACGTAGTATTCTTACATATTCTTTCGAGATAAAACTCTCCTGTGCATTTTCTTTTGAGGCTACACGCTTAGACATACACGCAACACCAAAGCTTTTCGAGTTACAACATGCTGTTTAGGAAAAACAAGATAATGTCGCACGATGCGGGATTTCCTTAAAACGTGGTTTTCAGACAAAATTTTATGAAAGAAAATTCTCCTGTGGGTTCTCTTTTGAGGCTACAAGTTTAGATGTACACGCCACACCAAATCCTTTCGAGTTACAACGTGTTGTTTAGGAGATACAACCTAATTTTGTACTATGCGTTATTTCTACTTTTAATTTTTTTCCAATACGTACCTATTTGTCTTTACTCTGCAACAATGTATTTCCTTATAACGTGGTATTCTTACATATTCTTTCGAGAGAAAAATGTCCTGAGCATTTCCTTTGAGGCTGCACACTTAGACATACACGCAACACCAAAGCTTTTCGAGTTCCAACCTGTTGTTTAGGAAAAACAAGATAATTTCGCATGATGCGGGATTTCCTTAAAACGTGGTTTTCTGACAAATTTTTACGAAAGAAAATTCTCCTGTGGGTTCTCTTTTGAGGCTACACGCTTAGAAGTACACGTCACACCAAATATTTTCGAGTTACAACGTGTGTTTAGGAGATACAAGCTAATTTTGAACGATGCGTTATTTCTTCTCGTAAGGTGTTTCCAATACTTACGTATTTGTCTTTACTCTGCAACACTGTATTTCCTTATAACGTGGTATTCTTACTTATTCCTTCAAGAGAAAACTCTCCTGTGCCTTCACTTTTGAGGCTACACGATTAGACATACACGCAACACCAAAGCTTTTTGAGTTACAACGTGTTGTTTTGGAAAAACAAGATAATTTCGCACGATGCGGGATTTCCTTAAAACGTGGTTTTCTGAAAAAATGTTGACTAAAGAAAATTCTCCTGTGGGTTCTCTTTTGAGGTTACACGTTAAGACATACACGCAACACCAAAGCTTTTCGAGTTACAACGTGCTGTTTGGGAGATACAAGCTAATTTTGTAAGATGCGTTATTTCTCTTCATAAAGTGTTTCAAATAGGTAAGTTTTTGTCTTTACTCTGCAACACTGTATTTCCTTATGAGGTGGTATTCTTACATATTATTTCGAGAGAAAACTCTCCTGTGTGTTCTCTTTTGAGGCTACACGCTTATACATACACGCAACACCAAAGCTTTTCGAGTTACAACATGTTGTTTAGGAAAAACAAGATAATTTCGCACGATGCGGGATTTCCTTAAAACGTGGTTTTCTGACAAATTTTGAAGAAAGAAAATTCTCCAGTGGGTTCTCATTTGAGGCTACACGTTTAGAAGTACACGTCACACCAAATCCTTTCGAGTTACAACATGTTGTTTAGGAGATACAATCTAATTTATGCGATGCGTTATATCATCTCGTAAAGTGTTTCCAATAAGTACATATTTGTCTTTACTCTGCAACACTGTATTTCCTAATAACGTGGTATTCTTACATATTCTTTCAAGAGAAAACTCTCCTGTGCCTTCTCTTTTGAGGCTACATGCTTACACATACAAAAAACACCAAAGCTTTTCGCGTTACAACGTGTTGATTAGGAAAAACAAGATAATTTCGCACGATGCGGGATTTCCTTAAAACGTGGTTTTCTGACAAATTTTGACGAAAGAAAATTCTCCAGTTGGTTCTCTTTTGAGGCTACACGTTTAGACGTACATGCCACACCAAATATTTTCGAGTTACAACGTGTTGTTTAGGAGATACAAGCTAATTTTGTACGATGCGTTATTTCTTCTCGTAAAGTGTTTACAATATATATGTATTTGTCTTTACTCTGCAACACTGTATTTCCTTATAACGTAGTATTCGTACATATTCTTTCGAGATAAAACTCTCCTGTGCATTCTCTTTTGAGGCTACACGCTTAGACATACACGCAACACCAAACTTTTCTAGTTACTACATGTTGTTTAGGAAAAACAAGATAATTTCGCACGAAGCGGGATTTCCTTAAAACGTGGTTTTCTGACAAAATTTTACGAAAGAAAATTCTCCTATGGGTTCTCTTTTGAGGCTACAAGTTTAGATGTACACGCCACACCAAATCCTTTCGAGTTACAACGTGTTGTTTAGGAGATACAACCTAATTTTGTACTATGCGTTATTTCTTCTTGTAAAGTGTTTCCAATACGTACGTATTTGTCTTTACTCTGCAACACTGTGTTTCCTTATAACGTGGTGTTCTTACATATTCTTTCGAGAGAAAACTGTCCTGTACGTTTTCTTTTGAGGCTACACACTTAGACATACACGCAACACCAAAGCTTTTCGAGTTCCAACGTGTTGTTTAGGAAAAACAAGATAATTTAACACGATGCGGGATTTCCTTAAAACGTGGTTCTCTGACAAATTTTTACGAAAGAAAATTCTCCTGTGGGTTCTCTTTTGAGGCTACACGTTTAGAAGTACACGTCACACCAAATCATTTCGAGTTACAACGTGTTGTTTAGGAGATACAAGCTAATTTTGTACGATGCATTATTTCTTCTCGTAAAGTGTTTCCAATACTTGTGTATTTGTCTTTACTCTGCAACACTGTATTTCCTTATAACGTGATATTCTTACTTATTCCTTCAAGAGAAAACTCTCCTGTGCCTTCTCTTTTGAGGCTACACGATTAGACATACACGCAACACCAAAGCTTTTTGAGTTACAACGTGTTGTTTTGGAAAAACAAGATAATTTCGCACGATGCGGGATTTCCTTAAAATGTGGTTTTCTGAAAAATTGTTGATTAAAGAAAATTATCCTGTGGGTTCTCTTTTGAGGCTACACGTTAAGACATACACGCAACACCAAAGCTTTTGGAGTTACAACGTGCTGTTTAGGAGATACAAGCTGATTTTGTAACATGCGTTATTTCACTTCGTAAAGTGTTTCCAATAGGTACGTATTTGTCTTTACTCTGCAACATTGTATTTCCTTATAAGGTGGTATTCTTACATATTCTTTCGAGAGAAAACTCTCCTGAGTGTTCTATTTTGAGGCTACACGCTTAGACATACACGCAACACCAAAGCTTTTCGAGTTACAACATGTTGTTTAGGAAAAACAAGATAATTTCGCACGATGCGGGATTTCCTTAAAACGTGGATTTCTGACAAATTTTGACGAAAGAAAATTCTCCTTTGCTTCTCTTTTGAGGCTACACGTTTAGAAGTACACGTCACACCAAATATTTTCGAGTTACAACGTGTTGTTTAGGAGATACAATCTAATTTTTGCGATGCGTTATTTCTTCTCGTAAAGTGTTTCCAATAAGTACGTATTTGTCTTTACTCTGCAACACTGTATTTCCTTATAACATAGTATTCTTGCATATTCTTTCGAGAGAAAACTCTCCTGTGCCTTCTCTTTTGAGGCTACACACTTAGACAGACACGCAACACGAAAGCTTTTCGAGTTACGACGTGTTGTTTAGGAAAAACAGGATAATTTCCCACGATACGGGATTTCCTCCAAACTTGGTTTTCTGACAAATTTTGACGAAAGAAAATTCTCCTGTGGGTTCTCTTTTGAGGCTACACGTTTAGACGTACACGCCACACCAAATCTTTTCGAGTTACAACGTGTTGATTAGGAGATACAAGCTAATTTTGTACGATGCGTTATTTCTTCTCTTAAAGTGTTTCCAATAAGTACGTATTTGTCTTTACTCTGCAACACTGTATTTCCTTTTAACGTGGTATGCTTACATATTCTTTCGAGAGATAATTCTCCTGTGCCTACTCTTTTGAGGCTACACGCTTACCCATACACGCAATACCAAAGCTTTTCGAGTTTCGACGTGTTGTTTCGGAAAAACAAGATCGTTTCACACGATGCTGGATTTCCTTAAAACGTGCTTTCCTGAAAAATTTTGACGAGAGAAAATTCTCCTGTGGGTTCTCTTTTGAGGCTACACGTTTAGACGTACACGCCACACCCAAACCTTTCGAGTTGCAACGTGTTGTTTAGGAGATACAAGCTAATTTTGTATGATGCTTTATTTCTTCTCGTAAAGTGTTTCCAATACGTACGTATTTGTCTTTACTCTGCAACATTGTATTTTCTTATAACGTGGTATTCTTACATATTCTTTCGAGAGAAAACTCTCCTGTGCCTTCTCTTTTGAGGGTACACGCTTAGGCATACAGGCAAAACCAAAGCATTTCGTGTTACAACATGTTGATTAGGAAAAATAAGATAATTTCTCACGATGCAGGATTACCATAAAACGTGGTTTTCTGACAAATTTTGACGGAAGAAAATTCTCCTGTTGGTTCTCTTTTGAGGCTACACGTTTAGACGTACACGACACACCAAATCTTTTCGAGTTACAACGTGTTGTATAGGAGATACAAGCTAATTTTGTTAGAAGCGTTATTTCTTCTCGTAAAGTGTTTCCAATACGTATGTATTTGTCTTTACTCTGCAACACTGTATTTCCTTATAACGTGGTATTCTTACATATTCTTTTGAGAGAAAACTCTCCTGTACCTTCTATTTTGAGGCTACATACTTAGACATACACGCAACACCGAAGCTTTTCGAGTTACAACGTGTAGTTTAGGAGATACAAGCTAATTTTGTACGATG